>NW_017193621.1:0-9722 GCF_001704415.2 Capra hircus
GATTTACATTATCTTCTGGCCAAGAGGCTTGTTAACACTTTTTTTAGCTCTCTTCCCTTAATGAATGTTAATTTTGTTTCCCTGAAGTGTTTTTTTAATCTGCATCTCCTTAAAGCATTAAAGTTACATCTCTATAGAAAAAGGTGCAGTGCGATAGAACAAAGGTGCAGTGGGATATAACAAAGAAGGTACTTAACTCGAGGATCTAATGTTGCTAATACTAGGTCTACTACTTGTTTTTCTATATACCAACTATATCTAAAAATAAAGGATATGAAAATTTGGCAGCAAACATTGACTCAACAAATGAAACTTATAATCAGTCCTATTCTAAAGATTTTGACTCCTCGGAAGCCCCTACATTCCTAGGATGTTTTAAGCTTCCTGTGCCTCCTGCGGTCAGGAGGCCTCAAACAAACACACTTGCAGAGTCCTGCAGGCAGGCTAGAAAGCCATCGGAGGGGTTTTTTTGGATTGAAACACTCTTTCAAATGCAGAAGACTAAAGCCCTGAATTGACTTTTTCCAGAAAATGTCAGAAGAGTGGAAAAGCAGAGCACAAAAGCCGGCAGATTTTTGTTGGGGTACATGCTTAGGAATTTCCAGAGGGGCCCCTGAAGTCTGAGCACGCCTTGCGTATGTCAGCTTCCTTCCTCATGACCTTGTCACGGGCGGGATTCCTCACAAAGGCTTCCGGCAGGCGCTCTCCACAGGAAAGGCGAGAGGAACTCCAGGGACGGGCCACCATTCCCAGAGTCCCCCAGATGTCTCAGTCCATTCCAGGGAAACCTGTTTTCCCTGCCACTGGCCTCGACTTTCAACCCAAGGATCGACTCACACCACGGTGGCAACGTGGGAACAGCCCTGTGGGAAAGCCTCGTGGGGAAAGCCTCCTGGGAAAGCCTCCGAGGGAAAAGCTACAGATCCGTTGATCCACGCAAAGGGAAGCGCGACACTGCTGCTACAGCTCGGGAGGAAAGCGCACGTGCATGCCCCGACTCGAGACGCGGACTGACTTCCCTGGGGAGACTCCAGAAAGTACCCCAAGATCCATGTCAGGGCTGGAGAGGAATCCTCAGGTTCCGGCATCGACTACACACAAGGTCTTAGGCCCCGGCATCGACGGGAGAGGAATCCCGAGAGGCCCCCGAGCAATTTCGCATGGGGACTGGCATTTCCTGAGGCCACCAGGGCGGTCCCTGAGGTCCCCGTCTTAAGTCCACAGTACCTGCCGCAACTCGAGAGAAAATCCAGGAGGTTCTCCCCTTCAGGCGAGATGAAGGCCCATTTCCCCTGAGGCGATCTCGATGCTAATCACACCTAACCTCTGGAACTTCCAAAGGGTCCTTAACACCTTGCTGCAACACAAGAAGTTCCTCGACATACCCGTTTCCAATCGAGAGGAAGCACGAGAGTCCCACCCACATCCAGAGGAGCCCCGTTTCCGCTTCATAGTTCCAGAGGAGGGATTCATTTCCTGTGTGGTCGAGAAAGAATTCCCGGCGATCCCGTCGCATCTCAAGTGGAGGCGCTCACCACAGGAAAGGCGAGAGGAACTCCTGGGTCGTGCCACTATTCCCAGAGTCCCCCAGATGCTCAGTCCATAACAGGGAAACCAGTTTTCCCAGCCTTGCCTCGACTTTCAAGCCGAGGATCGACTCACACCACGGTGGTACGTGGGACAGCCCAGTGGGAAAACGTCGAGGGAAAGCCTCGTGGGAAAGCCTCGTGGGAAAGCCTCCAAGGAAAGCCACAGATTCCTGGATCCACGCGAAGGGAAGAGTGACACTGCTGCTACAGCTCTGGAGGAAATTGCACATGCATGCCCCCAATAGATATGAGGACTGACTCACCTGGGAGACTCCAGAAGTACCCCAAGATCCATGTAAGCACTGGAGAGGAATCCTCAGGTTCCGGCACCGACTCCACACAAGGTCTTAGGCGACTGCATCTACGGGAGAGGAATCCCGAGAGGCCCCCGAGCAACTCGCATGGGGTCTGGCCTTTCCTGAGGCCACCAGAGAGGGTCCCTGATGTCCCCGTCATAACACGAGAGCACCTGCCACAACTCGAGAAAATCCAGGAGGTTCTCCCCTCCAGGCGAGATGAGGCCCATTTCCGCTGAGGGGTCTCGAGGCTAATCACACCTAACCTCTGGAACTTCCAAAGGGTCCTTCACACCCTTGCTGCAACTCAACAAGTTCCCCGACATATCCGTCTCCACTCGAGAGGAAGCACGAGAGTCCCGCCCACATCCAGAGGAGTCCCGTTTCCGCCTCCTAGCTCGAGAGGAGGGATCCTTTCCCTGCGTGGTCGGGAAAGAATTCCCGGGGTTCCCGTCGCATCTCAAGAGGAGGCGCTCTCCACAGGAAAGGCGAGAGGAACTCCTGGGTTGTGCCACCATTCCCAGAGTCCCCCAGATGTCTCAGTCCATTCCAGGGAAACCTGTTTTCCCTGCACTGCCTCGACTTTCAAGACGAGAATCGACTCACACCACGGTGGCACGTGGGACAGCCCTGTGGGAAAGCCTCGTGGGAAAGCCTCGTGGGAAAGCCTCGAGGGAAAGCCACAGATCCCTTGATCCACGCGAAGGGAAGCGTGACACTGCTGCTTAGCTCGGGAGCAAATCTCACGTGGATGCGCCAACTCGAGACGAGGACTGAGTCCCCTGGGTAGGCTCCAGAAGTTCCCCAAGATCCATGTCAGCACTGGAGAGTAATCCTCAGGTTCCGACACCGATTCCACACATGGTCTTAAGCCCCGGCATCGACGGGAGAGGAATCCCGAGAGGCCCCTGAGCAACTCGCATGGGGATTGGCCTTTCCTGAGGCCACCAGAGCAGGTCCCTGAGGTCCCCGTCGTAAGTCGAGAGCACCTGCCACAACTCGAGAAAATCCAGGAGGTTCTCCCCTCCAGGGGAGATGAGGCCCATTTCCGCTGAGGCTTCTAGAGGCTAATCACACCTAACTTCTGGAACTTCCAAAGGGTCCTTCACACCCTTGCTACAACTCAAGAAGTTCCCCGGCATACCCGACTCCACTCAGGATGAAGCACGAGAGTCCCGCCCACATCCAGAGGAGACCCGTTTCGGCCTCCTTGCTCGAGAGACGGGTTCCTTTCCCTGCGTGGTCGGGAAAGAATTCCCGGCGTTCCTGTCGCATCTCAAGAGGAGGCACTCTCCACAGGAAAGGCGTGAGGAACTCCAGGGTTGTGCCACCATTCCCAGAGTCCTCCAGATATCTCAGTCCATTCCAGGGAAACCTGTTTTCCCTGCACTGTTTCGACTTTCAAGCAGAGGATCGACTCACACCACGTTGCCACGTGGGACAGCCCTGTGGGAAAGCCTCGTGGGAAAGCCTCGTGGGAAAGCCTCGAGGGAAAGCCACAGATCCCTTGATCCACGCGAAGGGAAGCGTTACAATGCTGCTACAGCTCGAGAGTAAAGCGCACTTGTATGCCCCCACTCGAGACGAGGACTGACTCCACTGGGGAGACTTCAGAAGTTCCCCAAGATCCTTTTCAGCACTGGAGAGGAATCCTCAGGTTACGGAACCGACTCCACACAATGTCTTAGGCCCCGGCATCGACGGGAGAGGGATCCCGAGAGGTCCCGAGCAACTCCCATGGGGACTGGCATTTCCAGAGGCCTCCAGAGCGGGTCCCTGAGGACAACGTCTCAAGTCGAGAGCACCTGCCGCAACTCGAGAAAATCCAGGAGGTTCTCCCCTCCAGGCGAGATGAGGCCCATTTCCGCTGAGGCGTCTCGGAGGCTAATCACACCTAACTTCTGGAACTTCCAAAGGGTCCTTCACACCCTTGCTACAACTCAAGAAGTTCCCCGGCATACCCAGACTCCACTCAGGATGAAGCACGAGAGTCCCGCCCACATCCAGAGGAGACCCGTTTCGGCCTCCTTGCTCGAGAGACAGGTTCCTTTCCCTGCGTGGTCGGGAAAGAATTCCCGGCGTTCCTGTCGCATCTCAAGAGGAGGCACTCTCCACAGGAAAGGCGTGAGGAACTCCAGGGTTGTGCCACCATTCCCAGAGTCCTCCAGATATCTCAGTCCATTCCAGGGAAACCTGTTTTCCCTGCACTGTTTCGACTTTCAAGCAGATGATCGACTCACACCACGTTGCCACGTGGGGACAGCCCTGTGGGAAAGCCTCGTGGGAAAGCCTCGTGGGGAAAGCCTCGAGGGGAAAGCCACAGATCCCTTGATCCACGCGAAGGGAAGCGTTACAATGCTGCTACAGCTCGAGAGTAAAGCGCACTTGTATGCCCCCACTCGAGACGAGGACTGACTCCACTGGGGAGAGTCCAGAAGTTCCCCAAGATCCTTTTCAGCACTGGAGAGGAATCCTCAGGTTACCGGATACCGACTACCACACAAGTGTCTTAGGCCCCGGCATCGACCGGGGAGAGGGAATCCCGAGAGGTCCCCCGAGCAATTCCCATGGGGACTGGCATTTCCAGAGGCCATCCAGGCGGGTCCCTGAGGACAACGTCTCAAGTCCGAGCAGAGCCACCTGCCGCAACTCGAGAAAATCCAGGAGGTTCTCCCCTCCAGGCGAGATGAGGCCCATTTCCCCTGAGGCGTCTCGAGGCTAATCACACCTAAACCTCTGGAACTTCCAAAGGGTCCTTCACACCCTTTGTTGCAACTCAAGAAGTTCCCCAACATACCTGACTTCCACTCCGAGAGGAAGCACCGAGAGTCCGCACCACATCCAGAAGGAGCCCCGTTTCCGCCTGATAGATCCAGAGGAGGGATCCCTTTCCCTGCGTAGTCGGGAAAGAAATTCCCGGCGTTCCCGTGCGCATTTCAAGAGGGAGGCGCTCCTCCACAGGAAAGGCGAGAGGAACTCCAGGGTCGTGCCACCATTCCCAGAATCCCCCACATGTCTCAGTCCATTCCAGGGAAACCTGTTTTCCCTGCACTGTCTCGACTTTCAAGCCGAGGATCGACTCACACCACGGTGGCACGTGGGACAGCCCTGTGGGAAAGCCTCGTGGGAAAGCCTCGTGGAAAGCCTCGAGGGAAAGCCACAGATCCTTGATCCACGCGAAGGGAAGCGCGACACTGCTGCTACAGCTCGGGAGGAAAGCGCACGAGCATGCCCCCACTCGAGACGAGGACTGACTTCCCTGGGGAGACTCCAGAAGTACCCCAAGATCCATGTCAGCTGGAGAGGAATCCTCAGGTTCCGGCACAACTCACACAAGGTCTTAGGCCCGGCATCGACGGGAGAGGAATCCCGAGAGGCCCCCGAGCAACTCGCATGGGGACTGGCATTTCCTGAGGCCACCAGGGCGGTCCCTGAGGTCCCCGTCTAAGTCCAGAGTACCTGCCGCAACTCGAGAAAATCCAGGAGGTTCTCCCTCCAGGCGAGATGAGGCCCATTTCCTGAGGCGTCTCGAGGCTAATCACACCTAACCTCTGGAACCTTCAAAGGGTCCTTAACACCCTTGCTGCAACACAAGAAGTTCCCGACATACCGTCTCCACTCGAGAGGAAGCACGAGAGTCCCACCCACATCCAGAGGAGCCCCGTTTCCGCTTCATAGTTCCAGAGGAGGGATTCATTTCCTGTGTGGTCGGAAAGAATTCCCGGATCCCGTCGCATCTCAAGTGGAGGCGCTCACCACAGAAAGGCGAGAGGAACTCCTGGGTCGTGCCACTATTCCAGAGTCCCCCAGATGCTCAGTCCATTCAGGGAAACCAGTTTTCCCAGCACTGCCTCGACTTTCAAGCCGAGGATCGACTCACACCACGGTGGTACGTGGGACAGCCCAGTGGGAAAACGTCGTGGGAAAGCCTCGTGGGAAAGCCTCGTGGAAAGCCTCCAAGGAAAGCCACAGATTCCTGGATCCACGCGAAGGGAAGAGTGACACTGCTGCTACAGCTCGGGAGGAAATTGCACATGCATGCCCCCAATAGATATGAGGACTGACTCCCTGGGAGACTCCAGAAGTACCCCAAGATCCATGTCAGCACTGGAGAGGAATCCTCAGGTTCCGCACCGACTCCACACAAGGTCTTAGGCCCATCTACGGGAGAGGAATCCCGAGAGGCCCCCGAGCAACTCGCATGGGTCTGGCTTTCCTGAGGCCACCAGAAGGGTCCCTGAGGTCCCCGTCGTAAGTCGAGAGCACCTGCCGCAACTCGAGAAAATCCAGGAGGTTCTCCCCTCCAGGCGAGATGAGGCCCATTTCCGCTGAGGGGTCTCGAGGCTAATCACACTAACCTCTGGAACTTCCAAAGGGTCCTTCACACCCTTGCTGCAACTCAAGAAGTTCCCCGACATACCGTCTCCACTCGAGAGGAAGCACGAGAGTCCCGCCACATCCAGAGGAGCCCGTTTCCGCCTCCTAGCTCGAGAGGAGGGATCCTTTCCCTGCGTGGTCGGGAAAGAATTCCCGGGGTTCCCGTCGCATCTCAAGAGGAGGCGCTCTCCACAGGAAAGGCGAGAGGAACTCCAGGGTCGTGCCACCATTCCCAGAGTCCCCCAGATGTCTCAGTCCATTCCAGGGAAACCTGTTTTCCCTGCACTGCCTCGACTTTCAAGCCGAGGATCGACTCACACCACGGTGGCACGTGGGACAGCCTGTGGGAAAGCCTCGTGGGAAAGCCTCGTGGGAAAGCCTCGAGGGAAAGCCACAGATCCCTTGATCCACGCGAAGGGAAGCGTGACACTGCTGCTACAGCTCGGGAGGAAAGCGCACGTGCATGCCCCAATCGAGACGAGGACTGACTCCCCTGGGAGACTCAGAAGTACCCAAGATCCATGTCAGCACTGGAGAGGAATCCTCAGGTTCCGGCACAGACTCCACAAAAAGGTCTTAGGCCCGGCATCGACGGAGGGGAATCCCGAGAGGCCCCGAGAAACTCGCATGGGGACTGGCCTTTCCTGAGGCCACCAGAGCGGGTCCCTGAGGTCCCCGTCGTAAGTCGAGAGCACCTGCCGCAACTCGAGAAAATCCAGGAGGTTCTCCCCTCCAGGCGAGATGAGGCCATTTCCGCTGAGGCGTCTCGAGGCTAATCACACTAACCTCTGGAACTTCAAAGGGTCCTTCACACCCTTCTGCAACTCAAGAAGTTCCCGACATACCCGTCTCCACTCGAGAGGAAGCACGAGAGTCCCCCCACATCCAGAGGAGCCGTTTCCGCCTCCTAGCTCGAGAGGAGGGATCCTTTCCCTGCGTGGTCGGGAAAGAATTCCCGCGTTCCCGTGGCATCTCAAGAGGAGGCGATCTCCACAGAAAGGCGAGAGGAACTCCAGGGTCGTGCCACCATTCCCAGAGTCCCCAGATGTCTCAGTCCTTTCCAGGGAAACCTGTTTCCCTGCACTGCCTCGACGTTCAAGCCGAGGATCGACTCACACCACGGTGGCACGTGGGACAGCCCTGTGGGAAAGCTCGTGGGAAAGCTCCGAGGGAAAGCCTCGAGGGAAAGCCACAGATCCCTTGATCCACGCGAAGGGAAGCGTGACACTGCTGCTACAGCTCGGGAGGAAAGCGCACGTGCATGCCCCCTCTCGAGACGAGACTGACTCCCCTGGGGAGACTCCAGAAGTACCCCAAGATCCATGTCAGCACTGGAGAGGAATCCTCAGGTTCCGGCACCGACTCCACACAAGGTCTTAGGCCCAGGCATCGACGGGAGAGGAATCCCGAGAGGCCCCCGAGGAAACTCGCATGGGGACTGGCCTTTCCTGAGGCCACCAGAGTGGGTCCCTGAGGTCCCCGTCGTAAGTCGAGAGCACCTGCCACAACTCGAGAAAATCCAGGAGTTCTCCCCTCCAGGCGAGATGAGGCCCATTTCCGCTGAGGCGTCTCGAGGCTAATCACACCTAACCTCTGGAACTTCCAAAGGGTCCTTCACACCTTGCTGCAACTCAAGAAGTTCCCCCGACATACCCGTCTCCACTCGAGAGAAAGCACGAGAGTCCCGCCCACATCCAGAGGAGCCCCGTTTCCCGCCTCCTAGCTCGAGAGGAGGGATCCTTTCCCTGCGTGGTCGGGAAAGAATTCCCGGAGTTCCCGTCGCATCTCAAGAGGAGGCACTCTCCACAGGAAAGGCGAGGGGAACTCCAGGGTCGTGCCACCATTCCCAGAGTCCCCAAGATGTCTCAGTCCATTCCAGGGAAAACTTTTTCCCTGCACTGCCTCGACTTTCAAGCCGAGGATCGACATCGACACACACCACGGTGGCACGTGGGACAGCCTTGTGGGAAAGCCTAGTGGAAAGCCTCGTGGGAAAGCCTCGAGGGAAAGCCACAGATCCCTTGATCCACGCGAAGGGAAGCGTGACCTGCTGCTCCAGCTCGGGAGAAAGCACGTGCATGCCCCCACTTGAGACGAGGACTGACTCCCCTGGGGAACTCCAGAAGTACCCCAAGATCCATGTCATCACTGGAGAGGAATCCTCAGTTTCCGGCACCGACTCCACACAAGGTCTTAGGCCCGGCATCGACGGGAGAGGAATCCCGAGGCCCCCGACAACTCGATGGGGATTGGCCTTTCCTGAGGCCACCAGATCGGGTCCCTGAGGTCCCCGTCGTAAGTCGAGAGCACCTGCCGCAACTCGAGAAAATCCAGGAGGTTCTCTCCTCCAGGCGAGATGAGGCCCATTCCGCTGAGGCGTCTCGAAGCTAATCACACTAACCTCTGGAACTTCAAAGGGTCCTTCACATCCTTGCTGCAACTCAAGAAGTTCCCCGACATACCCGTCTCCACTCGAGAGGAAGCACGAGAGTCCCCCCACATCCAGAGGAGCCCCGTTTCTGCCTCCTAGCTCGAGAGTAGGGATCCTTTCCCTGCGTGTCGGAAAGAATTCCCGGGCATTCCCTCGCATCTCAAGAGGAGGCGCTCTCCACAGGAAAAGGCGAGAGGAACTCCAGGGTCGTGCCACCATTCCCAGAGTCCCCAGATGTCTCAGTCCATTCCAGGGAAACCTGTTTTCCCTGCACTGCCTCGAATTTAGAGCCGAGGTTCCACTCTCACCAACGTGGCACGTGGGACAGCCCTGTAGGAAAGCTCGTGGGAAAGCCTCGTGGAAAGCCTCGAGGGAAAGCCACAGATCCCTTGATCCATGCGAAGGAAGCGTGACACTGCTGCTACAGCTCGGGAGGAAAGCGCACGTGCATGCCCCCATTCAAGACGAGGACTGACTCCCCTGGGGAGACTCCAGAAGTACCCCACGATCCATGTCAGCACTGGAGAGAAATCCTCAGGTTCCAGCACTGACTCCACAAAAGGTCTTAGGCCCCGCATCGACGGGAGAGGAATCCCCGAGAGGTCCCCGAGCAACTCGCATGGGGACTGGCCTTTCCTGAGGCCACCAGAGCGGGTCCCTTTGGCCCCGTCGTAAGTCGAGGGCACCTGCCGCAACTCGAGAAAATCCAGGAGGTTCTCCCCTCAAGCGAGATGATGGCCCATTTCTGAGAGGCGTCTCGAGGGTAATCACATCTAACCTCTGGAACTTCCAAAGGATCCTTCACCCCTTGCTGCAACTCAAGAAGTTCCCCGACATACCGTCTCCACTCGAGAGGAAGCACGAGAGTCCCTCCGCCCACATCAGAGGAGCCCCGTTTCCGCCTCCTAGCTCGAGAGCTGGGATCCTTTCCCTGCGTGGTCGGGAAGAATTCCCGGCGTTCCGTCGCATCTCAAGAGGAGGGGCTCTCCACAGGAAAGGCGAGAGGAATCCAGGGTCGTGCCACCATTC
>NW_017193622.1:0-9722 GCF_001704415.2 Capra hircus
ACTAGGAACATCTGGACTCTGGGAATGGCTGGCCATTGACCCCGCCGAATTCCTCTCGGCCTTTCCTGTGGAGAGCGCCTCCTTCTTGAGTTCGACAGGAAACGCCGAAGGTTCCTTTTCTCGACACGCAGCGAAAGCCGATCCCTCTCTCATGTAGGAGTGAACCGCCTCCTCTCGTCGCAGTTTGCGACTGCTTCTGCTTCCTCTCGGTGGGGAGACGCGTTAGTCGGGAAGCTTCTCTGAGTTTGCTAGCCAAAGGTCGTTGAAGGATCCCGGCTTGGCAATGGGTTCCAGAAGGTCCAGTGATGATTGAACTTCATGGCGACCAGCCGCCTCAGCCGAAAATGGCGCCTCATCCGCCTTCGAGCGCATTCAGTAACCTCTTGGATATTCTACGAGTTTGGTGTATCAGTGCACTGGACTACGTACGAGTGACTCAGCGGACGCGCCTGGTGCATCGGCGTAAGGAAATTCCTGCCGAGTTACTTCGGGGGCGTCTCGGGTTCCTCTCCCGTCGATGCTCGTCGCGCTAAAACCTTGTTGGCGGAGTCTGCGGTGCCAGACCTGAGGATTGCTCTCATCCAGTGCTGACATGGAATCTTTAAGGTAGTCACTTCTGCGAATCTCCCCAGGAAGTCAATCCTCGTCTCGAGTTTGGTACATGCACGCTTACCACTTTTACTCCGAGACTGTAGCTAGCAATGTCTACGCTTCCCTTCGCGTGAAACAAGGCATCTCGCGGCATTCCCCGAGGACTTAATCCCAAAAAAGGCTAATTCCCCCATGAAGGCTTCCCACAGGGCTGCCTTTCTCACGCCAACCGTGGATCGATCCTGGCTGAAAGTCAAGAGCACAAGCAGAAGCTCGCAAAATCTAGCGAATCTTCGCCTGAATTGACTAAGAAATCGGCGGCCAACTGGCCGAAGGTGAAGCACGCCTGATAAAGCTTACCTCCCCGCCTTTCCTGTGGAGACCGCCTCCACTTGAGATGCGCGATGAACCAAGAGCAATCAATTCACCACAACGCGGAAGCCCGAAAGGATCCGTCTCTCTAACAAGACTAGGAGGACCAGTGAAACGCGGCGGTCCTTCCTGGTCTGGATGTGGCCGGAAGAACTCTCGTGCTCCTCTACTGAGTGAGTCTGAGTAGGTCGTCTGGAACCAATCTTGCAACGCTTGCCAGCATCGGCAAGTGAAATGAAGGACCCTTGAATTCCAGAGTGTGTTAGGAAATGTTAAGATAATAGCCAATCGAAGTACGTCTCATAGCGGTGAAAAAAGGGCCTCATCTCGCCTAGGTCCCGAGAAACCTCCTGTATTCCTCGGTTGTCCGCCATTTAAGCCTTCTACGACTTACGACAAAGGGACCCCCCTAGGACCCGCTCTGTGAGCCTCAGAAATAAAAAGGCCAGTAATCCCCTTGCGAAGTGCTCGGCTCCTCTCGGAAGATTCTCTCGGATCCGCAATTCCGTCGATTTATCGGCCTAAGACCTGTTCGAGGACGGTGCTCAGAGCCTGGAGAGGTTCCTCCAGTAATCTGACATGATCTATGCGGGTACTGCTATAGAAGAAGTCTCCCCAGAACGAGGCAGATCCTCGTCTCGAAGTGGAAGGCAATGCACCACAGTCGAATCTCCGAGCACAACTGAAACTAGAAACGCAGCCCTTATACACCCCATACACTCACGTAAAGAACAAAGGGATCTGCGGCATTCCCTCGAGGTCTTGTTCGCCACGAGGCTTTCCCACGAGTCGTATACACCACAGGGCCTGTCCACTTGGTCCACTCTTCGTGTGAGTCGATTCCTCGCTGAACGCTTGAGGCAGTGCAGGAATTACAGGCTCCGCTTGGAATGGACTGAGACATCTGGGCGCACCTCAAGGGAATTGTTGAGCCACGACCCTGGGAGTTCCTCTCGTCCTTCTCCACTGCAGTGGTCAAAAGCGGAAAAGAGATAATCCACGGCGTTCCCCGTCGCATCTCAAGAGGAGGCGCTCTCCACAGGAAAGGCGAGAGGAACTCCAGGGTCGTGCCACCATTCCCAGAGTCGCCCAGATATCTCAGTCCATTCCAGGAAACCTGTATTCCTGCACTGCCTCAAATTTCAAGCCGAGGATCGACTCACACCACCGGTGGCACGTGGGACAGCCCTGTGGGAAAGCCTCGTGGGAAAACCTCGTGGGAAGCCTCGAGGGAAAGCACAGATCCCTTGATCCACTCGAAGGGAAGCGTGACACTGCTGCTACAGCTGAGGAGGAAAGCGCATGTGCATGCCCCACTCGAGACGAGGACTGACTCCCCTGGGGAGACTCCAGACGTACCCCAAGATCCATGTCAGCACTGGAGAGGATTCCTCAGGTTCCGGCACTGACTCTACACAAGGTCTTAGGCCCCAGCATCGACGGGAGAGGAAACCCAGGAGGCCCCCGAGAGGCCACCGAGTAACTCGCATGGGGACTGGCCTGTCCTGAGGCCACCAGAGAGGGTCCCTGAGGTCCCCGACGTAAGTCGAGAGCACCTGCCGCAACTCGAGAAAATCCAGGAGGTTCTCCCCTCCAGGCGAGATGAGGCCCATTTCCGCTGAGGCGTCTCGAGGCTAATCACACCTAAACTCTGGAACTTCCAAAGGGTCCCTTTCACACCCATGCTGCAACTCAAGAAGTTCCACGACATACCCGACTCCACTAGAGAGGAAGCACGAGAGTCCCGCCCACATCCAGAGGAGCCCCGTTTCCTCCTCCTAGCTTTGAGAGGATGGATCCTTTCCCCGCGTTGTCGGGAAAGAATTCCCGGCGTTCCCATCGCATCTCAAGTGGAGGCGCTCTCCACAGGAAAGGCGAGAGGAACTCCAGGGACGTGCCACCATTCCCAGAGTCCCCCAGATGCCTCAGTCCATTCCAGGGAAACCAGTTTTCCCTGCACTGCCTCGACTTTCAAGCCAAGGATCGACTCACAACACGGTGGCACGTCGGACAGCCCTGTGGGAAAGCCTCAGGGGGAAAGCCTTTTGGAAAGGCCTCGAGGAATGCCCCAGATCCCTTGTTCCACGCGAAGGGGAAGCGTGACATTGCTGCTACAGCTCGGGAGTAAAGGGCACGTGCATGACCCAACTCGAGACGAGGATTGACTTCCCTGGGAGATTCCAGAAGTACCCAAAGATCCATTGTCAGCACTGGAGAGGAATCCTCAGGTCCTGGCACCGACTCCACACAAGGTCTTAGGCCCCGGCATCGACGGGAGAGGAATCCCGAGACGCCCCCCGAGTAACTCGCAAGGAAATTTCCTTTACCGATGCCACCAGGGCACGTGTCCCTGAGGTCCCCGTCGTAAGTCCAGTGCACCTGACACAACTCGAGAATATCCAAAGAGGTTCTGCCCTCCAGGCGAGATGAGGCCCATTTCCGCTGAGGCGTCCTGAAGCTAATCACACCTGACCTCTGGAACTTCCAAAGGATCCTTCACACCTTTGCTGCAACTCAAGAAGTTCCCTGACATACCCGTCTCCACTCGAGAGGAAGCACGAGAGTCCCAAACATCCAGAGGAGCCCCGTTTCCACCTCCTAACTCGAGAGGAGGGATCCTTTCCCTGCGTGCTCGAGAAAGAATTCCCGGCGTTCCTGTCGCAACTCAAGAGGAGGCGCTCTCCACAGGAAAGGCGAGAGGAACTCCAGGGTCATGCCAGCATTCCCAGAGTCCCCCAGATGTCTCAGTCCATTCCAGGGAAACCTGTTTTCTCTGCACTGTTTTGACTTTCAAGCCGAGGATAGACTCACACCACGGTGGCACGTGGGACAGCCCTGTGGGAAAGCCTCGTGGGAAAGCCTCGTGGGAAAGCCTCGAGGGAATGCCACAGATCGCTTGTTCCACGTGAAGGAAAGGGTGACACTGCGGCTACAGCTCGGGAGGAAATCGCACGTGCATGCCCCCCACTCGAGACGAGGACTGACTCCCCTGGGGAGACTCCAGAAGTACCCCAAGATCCATGTCAGCACTGGAGAGGAATCCTCAGGTTCCGGCACCGACACCGCACAATGTCTTAGGCCTGGGCATCGATGGGAGAGGAATCCCGAAATGCCCCCGAGCAACTCGCATGGGGACTGGCCTTTCCTGAGGCCACCAGAGCGGGTCCCTGAGGACCCCGTCGTAAGTTGAGAGCGCCTGCCGCAACTCGAGAAAATCCAGGAGGTTCTCCCTTCCAGGCGAGATGAGGCCCATTTCTTCTGAGAGGTCTCGAGGCTAATCACACCTAACCTCTGGAAGTTCCAAAGGGTCCTTCACACCCTTTCTGCAACTCAAGAAGTTCCCCGACATACCCGTTTCCACTCGAGAGGAAGCACGAGAGTCCCGCCCACATCCAGAGGAGCCCCGTTTCCGCCTCATAGCTCGATAGGAGGGATCCTTTCCCTGCGTGGTCGTGAAAGAATTCCCGGCGTTCCCGTTACATCTCAAGAGGGGGCGCTCTCCACAGGAAAGGCGAGAGGAACTCCAGTGTGGTCCACCTTTCCCAGATCCCCCAGATGTCTCAGTCCATTCCACGGAAGCCTGTTTTCCCGGCACTGCCTCAACTTTCAAGCCGAGGATCGACTGACACCACGGTGGCACGTGGGACATCACTGTGGGAAAGCGTCGTGGGAAGCCTGGTGGGAAAGCCACTGATTCTAGGATACACGGGAAGGGAAGCGTGACACTGCTGCTACAGCTCGGGAGGAAAGCGCACGTGCATGCCCCCACTCGAGACAAGGACTGACTCCCCTGAGGAGACTCCAGAAATACCCCAAGATCCATGTCAGCACTGGAGAGGAATCCTCAGGTTCCGGCACCGACTCCACACAAGGTCTTAGGCATTGGAATCGGCAGGAGAGGAATCCCGAGAGGCCCCCTAGCAACTCGCATGGGGACTGGCGTTTCCTGAGGCCACCAGAGCGGGTCCCTGAGGTCCTGTCGTAAGTCGAGAGCACCTGCCGCAACACGAGAAAATCCAGGAGGTTCTACACACCAGGCGAGATGAGGCCCATTTCGCGCTGAGGTGTCTCGAGGCTAATCACACCTAACCTCTGGAACTTCCAAAGGGTCCTTCACACCCTTTGCTGCAACCTCCAAGAAGATCCCTGACATACCAGTCTCCACCCGAGAGGAAGCACGAGAGTCCCACCCACATCCAGAGGAGCCCCGTTTCCGCCTCCTAGCTCGAGAGAGGGATCCTTTCCCTGCGTGGTCGGGAAAGAATTCCCGGCGTTCCCGTCGCAACTCAAGAGGAGGCGCTCTCAACAGGAAAGCCGAGAGGAACTCCAGGGTCGTGCCACCATTCCCAGAGTCCCCCAGATGTCTCAGTCCATTCCAGGGAAACCTGTTTTGCCTGTACTGCCTCGACTTTCAAGCCGAGGATCGGCTCACACAACGGTGGCACGTGGGACAGCCCTGTGTGAAAGCCTCGTGGGAAAGCGTCGTGGGAAAGCCTCGAGGAAAAGCCCCTGATGACTTGATCCACGCGAAGGGAAGCGTGACTCTGCTGCTACAGCTCGGAAGGAAAGCGCATGTGCATGCCCCTACTCGAGACGAGGACTGACTCCCCTGGGGAGACTCCAGAAGTACCCCAAGATCCATGTCATCACTGGAGAGGAATCCTCTGGTTCCGGCACCGACTCCACACAAGGTCTTAGGCCCCGGCATCGACGGGAGAGGAATCCCGAGAGGCCCCCGAGGAACTCGCATGCGGACTGGCCTTTCCTGAGGCCACCAGAGCGGGTCCCTGAGGTCCCCGTCATAAGTCGAGAGCACCTTCCGCAACTCGAGAAAATCCAGGAGGTTTTCCCCTCCAGGCGAGATGAGGCCCATTTCCGCTGAGGCGTCTCGAGGCTAATCACACCTAACCTCTGGAACTTCCAAAGGGTCATTCACACCCTTGCTGCAACTCAGGAAGTTCCCCGACATACCCGTCTCCACTTGAGAGGAAGCACGAGAGTCCCGTTCACATCCAGAGGAGCCCCGTTTCCGCCTCCTAGCTCGAGAGGAGGGATCCTTTCCTTGCGTGGTCGAGAAAGATTTCCCGGCGTTCCCGACGCATCTCAAGAGGTCGCGCTCTCCAGAGGAAAGGCGAGAGGAACTCCATGGTCGTGCCACCAATCCCAGAGTCCCCCAGATGTCTCAGTCCATTACCGGGAAAACCTGTTTTCCCTGCACTGCCTCGACTTTCAAGCCGAGGATCGACTAACACCACGGTGGCACGTGGGACAGCCCTGTGGGAAAGCCTCGTGGGAAAGCCTTGTTGGAAAGCCTCGTGGGAAAGCCTCGAGGGAAAGCCACTGATCCCTTGATCCACGCGACTGGAGCATGACACTGCTGCTACAGCTAGGGAGGAAAGCGGCAGGTGCATGCCCCCACTCGAGACGAGGACTGACTCCCCTGGGGAGACTCCAGAAGTACCCCAAGATCCATGTCAGCACTGCAGAGGAAACCTCAGGTTCCGGCACTGACTCCACACAAGGTCTTAGGCCCCGGCATCGACGGGAGAGGAATCCCGAGAGGCCCCGAGCAATTCGCATGGGGAGTGGCCTTTCTGAGGCCCCCAGAGCGGGTCGTTGAGGTCCCCGTCGTAAGTCGAGAGCAACTGCCCTATCTCGAGAAAATCCAGGAGGTTCTCCCCTCCAGGCGAGATGAGGCCCATTTCTGCTGAGGCGTCTCGAGGCTAATCACACCTAATCTCTGGAACTTCCGAACGGTGCTTCACACTCTGGCTGCAACTCAAGATGTTCCCCTACATACCGTTTCCACTCGAGAGGAAGCACGAGAGTCCCGCCCACATCCAGAGGAGCCCCGTTTCTGCCTACTAGCTCGAGAGGAGGGATCCTTTCCCTGCGTCATCGGGAAAGAAATCCCGGCGTTCCCGTCGCATCTCAAGAGGAGGCGCTCTCCACAGGAAAGGCGAGAGGAACTCCAGGGTCGTGCCACCTTTCCCAGAGTCCCCAAGATGTCTCAGTCCATTCCATGGAAACCTGTTTCTCCTGCACTGCCTCGACTTTCTAGCCTAGGATCGACACACAACACGGTGGCACGTGGGACAGCCCTTTGGGAAAGTCTCGTGAGAAAGCCTCGTGGAAAACACTCGTGGGAAAGCCTCGAGGGAAAGCCGCAGATACCTTGATCCACGCGAAGGGAAGTGTGACACTGCTGCTACAGCTCGGGAGGAAAGCGCACGTGCATGTCCCCACTCGAGATGAGGACTGACTCCCGTGGGGAGACTGGAGAAGTACCCCAAGATCCTTGTCAGCACTGCAGAGGAATCCTCAGGTTCCGGCACCGACTCCACACAAGGTCTTAGGCCCTGGCATCGACGGGAGAGGAACCCCGAGAGGGCCCTGAGTAACTCGCATGGGGACTGGTCTTTCCTGAGGCCACCAGAGCGGGTCTCTGAGGTCCCTGTCGTAAGTCGAGAGCACCTGCCGCAACTCGAGAAAATCCAAGAGGTTCCCCCCTCCAGGCGAGATGAGGCCGATTTCCGCAGAGGCGACTCGAGGCTTATCACACCTGACCTCTGGAACTTCCAAAGGGTCCTTCACACCCTTGCTGCAACTCAAGAAGTTCCCCCGACATACCCGTCTCGACTCGAGAGGAAGCACGAGAGTCCCGCCCACATCCAGAGGAGCCCCGTTTCCGCCTCCTAGCTCGAGAGGAGGTATCATTTCCCTCGTGGTCGGGAAAGAATTTCCGGCGTTCCCTTCGCATCTCAAGAGGAGGCCCTCTCCACAGGAAAGACGAGAGGAACTCCAGGGTCGTGCCACCATTCCCAGAGTCCCCCAGATATTTCAGTCCATTCCAGGAAAAACTGTTTTCCCTGCACTGCCTCGAATTTCAAGCCGAGGATCGACTCTCACCAAGGTGGCACGTGGGACAGCCCTGTGGGAAAGCCTCGTGGAAAGCCTCGTGGGAAAGCCTCGAGGGAAAGCCACAGATGCCTTGATCCACGCGAAGGGAAGCGTGACACTGCTGCTACAGCTCGGGAGGAAAGCGCACGTGCATGCCTCCCCTCGAGACGAGCACTGACCCCCCTGGGGAGACTCCAGAATTACCCCAAGATCCATGTCTGGCCTGGAGAGGTATCCTCAGGTTCCGGCACCGGACTCCACAAAGGACTTAGGCCCCGGGATCTACGGGAGTGGAATCCCGAGAGTCCCCTGAGCAACTCGCATGGGGACTGGCCTTTCCTGAGGCCATCAGAGCGGGTCCCTGAGGTCCCCGTCGTAAGTCGAGAGCACCTGCCGCAACTCGAGAAAATCCAGGAGGTTTTCCCCTCCAGGCGAGATGAGGCCCCTTTCCACTGAGGCGACTAGAGGCTATTCACAGCTAAACTCTGGAACTTCCAAAGGGTCCTTCACACCCTTGCTGCAACTCTAGAAGTTCCCCGACCTACCCGTTTCCACTAGAGAGGAAGCACGAGAGTCCAGACCACATCCAGAGAAGCTCCGTTTCCACCTCCTAGCTCGAGAGGAGGGATCCTTTCCCTGCGTGCTCGGGAAAGAATTCCCGGCGTTCACGTCGCATCTCAAGAGGAGGCGCTCTCCACAGGAAAGGCGAGAGGAACGCCAGGGTCATGCCACCATTCCCAGAGTCCTCCAGATGTCTCAGTGCATTCCAGGGAAACCTGTTTTCCCTGCACTGTTTTGACTTTCAAGCCGAGGATCGACTCATACCACGGTGGCACATGGGACAGCCCTGTGGGAAAGCCTCGTGGGAAAACCTCGTGGGAGAGCCTCGAGGGAATGCCACAGATCCCTTGTTCCACGCGAAGGGAAGCGTGACACTGCTGCTACAGCTCGGGAGGAAAGCGCACGTGCATGTCCCCACTCGAGACGAGGACTGATTCCACTGGGGAGACTCCAGAAGTACCCCAAGATCCATGTCAGCACTGGAGAGGCAATACTCAGGTTCCGGCACCGACACCACACAAGGTCTTAGGCCCCGGCATCGACGGGAGAGGAATCCCGATAGGCCCCGAGCCAACTCGAATGGGGACTGGCCTTTCTTGAGGCCACCCAGGCCGGGTCCCTGAGGTCCCCGTCGTAAATCGAGAGCACCTGCCACAACTCGAGAAAATCCAGGAGGTCTCCCCTCCAGGCGAGATGAGGCCCATTTCCGCTGAGGTGTCTCGAGGCAAATCACACCTAAACTCTGGAACTTCCAAAGGTTCCTCACACCCTTGCTGCAACTCAAGAAGTTCCCCGATATACCCGTCTCCACTCCAGAGGAAGCACGAGAGTACCGCCCACATCCAGAGGAGCCCCGTTTCCGCCTCCTAGCTCGAGAGGAGGGATCCTTTCCCTGCGTGCTCGGGAAAGAATTCCTGGCGTTCCCGTCGCATCTCAATAGGAGCGCTCTCCACAGGGCGAGAGGAACTCCAGGGTCGTGCCACCATTCCAGAGTCCCCCAGATTCTCAGTCCATTCCAGGGAAACCTGTTTTCCCTGCACTGCCTCGACTTTCAAGCCGAAGTTGACTCACCACACGGTGGCACGTGGACAGCCTGTGGGAAAGGCTGGGAAAGCCTCGAGGAAAGCCAAAGATCCCTTGATCCACTTGAAGGGAATCGTGACACTGCTGCAACAGCTGGGGAGGAAAGCCACACGTGCATGCCCCACTAGAGACGAGGACTGACTCCCCTGGGGAGAATCCAGAAGTACCCCAAGATCCATGTCAGCACTGGAGAGGAATCCTCAGGTTCCGGCACC
>NW_017193623.1:0-9721 GCF_001704415.2 Capra hircus
ACACAAGAACGCCTGGGGCCTAGGTGCAAAGGCAAGGCAGGAGCAGAGCTGAGGCAGGAAGGTGCCAGTGCGTCTCCCAACCTCGTGCAGCCCTGCTCCTTCTGGGCAGGAAGTCTAGAAGCCAGGCAAGTCTGGGCAGCAAGGCTTGCAGCAGCACGCGACTGGCTGCTCCTCTTCCCGAGGAGGCTCCCTTCCACTTGTGCTTGTGCACTCGGCTTCCAGGCGGAGCCATACCTCGCCTCCTGCAGGTCTTGGCTCAGGGGTTACTTCCGCCTGAGCTGGGGTTGTGGGCGGGAACCCAGACACGCAGGGGCAGGCCCCAACAACCTGCACACAGCTCTGCTGGGGAGAAGAGCATTAGGGAACCTGTGTCTTTCAGGCAAATGATGGGAGACCAAAAGTGAGTCGCCAGGCTGCTGGCTGCAGACACCACCCAGGGGCACTGGGTGCATGGTGCTCTCAATGTGGCGCTGAGTCTGGACAGCCAAGCAACAGCTGAAGGAGCTCTGCAGATGCCCTTCCCTTCCCCCGACAAGAGCTCTCAGTGCTGGAGCCCTTGGAAGTGTGGAACTCAGCGATCCCTAAGCCCTCCCAAACACATGTCTCTGCTGGGGAGGAGAGTGCTAGGGAACCTACGTCTGTGAGGCAGCTTCTGGGCGCCCGCAGAGTCAGCCTCTGGGTGTGCGGGGGGCAACACCAGCCAGGGGCCCTGGAGACTGGTGCTCTCGTGCTGGCACTAAGTCTGGGCGGCCAAGCAACCGCTGAGGAGCCCTGCAGTTGCCCTTCCTTCCCTCTGACAGAGCTCTCACTGCTGGAGCCCTTGGCAGTGGGCAACCAACCACCCCTAAGCCCTCCCCAAGGACCTTGGAACCTAAGTACAAAGGAAAGGCAGGAGCAGAGGTGAAGCAGAAAGGCGCGAGTGGCATCTCCCAGGCTCAGCTGCCTGCTCCTCCTGGGGAGGGAGCCTAAAAGCAGGGCAAGTCTGGGCAAGGCTCGCCATAAAGAGCACGCGCCAGGAACTCTGCCAGATCGGCCTCTGAACAGAGCTAGAGATCTGCCGTACTGGAGCGCACTTAGCTTCGTGTAAGCAGGGATTTCAGCTTGACGGGGACTTGCTGCCTCCTCTTCCCCCGAGGAGGCTCGCTTCCCTGCTGGCTGTGCACTCGCCTATCAGGCGGGGGCGCAGGGCTCCTCCAGCAGGTCTTGCCTCAGGGGCTGCTTCCCCTGAGTTGGGGCTGTGGGCAGGAACCCAGACACGCAGGATCAGGCCCCAAACACCTGCACATGTCTCTGCTGGGGAGGAGAGTGCTAGGGAACCTACGTCTGTCATACACTTTCTGGGCACCCAAGGAATCAGCCTCCGTGTGTGCGGGGCTGAAAACCCAGCCAGGGGCCCTGGGAGCCTGGTGCTCTCCGTGTGGCGCTGAATCTGGGCGGCCAAGCAACCGCTGGAGGAGCCCTGCAGTTGCCCTTCCCTTCCCTCTGACAGAATTCTCACTGCTGGAGCCCTTGGCAGTGTGCAACCCACCAGCCCCTAAGCTCTCCTTAAGGAGGACTGGGACCTAAGTGCAAAGGCAAGGCAGGATTGGAGCTGAGGCAAGAAAGGCGCCAGTGGCGACTCCCAGGCTCCTGCTGCCTGCTCCTTCCTGGAGAGGCAGCCTAAAAGCAAGGCAAGTCTGGGCAAGGCTAGCCCCGGCAGAGCAGCCTCGCGCCAGGAACTCTGCCAGATCGGGGCTCTGAGCAGAGCTAGAGCTCTGCCGTACTGGAGGCGCACTTAGCTCCGTGCAAGCAGGGCTTTCAACTTGACGGGGCTGGGCTGCCTCCTCTTCCCCGAGGAGGCTCGCTTCCCTGCTGGCTGTGCACTCGCCTATCAGGCGGGGGCGCAGGGCTCCTCCAGCAGGTCTTGCCTCAGGGGCTGCTTCCCCTGAGTTGGGGCTGTGGGCAGGAACCCAGACACGCAGGATCAGGCCCAAACCACCTGCACATGTCTCTGCTGGGGAGGAGAGTGCTAGGGAACCTACGTCTGTCATACACTTTCTGGGCACCCAAGGAATCAGCCTCCGTGTGTGGGGGCTGAAAACCCAGCCAGGGGCCCTGGGAGCCTGGTGCTCTCGGTGCGGCGCTGATTCTAGGCGGCCTAGAAACCGCTGGAGGAGCCCTGCAGTTGCCCCTTCCCTCTGACAGAGCTCTCACTGCTGAAGCCCTTGGCAGTGTGCAACCCACCACCCCTAAGCCCTCCCCAACGACGCCTGGCACCTATGTGCAAAGGCAAGGCAGGATTGGAGCTGAGGCAAGGAAGGCACCAGTGGCGTCTCCCAGGCTCGCTCAGACAGCTCCTTCCTGGGGAGGGAGCCTAAAAGCAAGGCAAGTCTGGGCAAGGCGAGCCCCGGCCGAGCAGCCTCGCGCCAGAAACTCTGCCAGATCGGGGCTCTGAGCAGAGCTAGAGCTCTGCCGTACTGGAGGCCCACTTAGCTCCGTGCAAGCAGGGCTTTCCTCTTGACTGGGCTCGGCTGCCTCCTCTTCTCCCGAGGAGGCTCGCTACACTGCTGGCTGTGCTCTCGCCTATCAGGCGGGCGCGCAGGGCTCCTCCAGCAGGTCTTGCCTCAGGGGCTGCTTCCCCTGAGTTGAGGCTGTGGGCGGGAACCCAGACACGCAGGATAAGGCCCCAACCACCTGCACATGTCTCTGCTGGGAGGAGAGTGCTAGGGAACCTACGTCTCTCACACACTTTCTAGGCACCCACGGAGTCAGCCTCTGGGAGTGTGGGGATGCAAAACCCAGCCAGGGGCCCTTGGAACCTGGTGCTCTCCGTGCGGAGCTTTGTCTGGGCGGCCAAGGAACCGCTGAAGGAGCCCTGCTGTTGCCCTTCGCTTCCCTCTGACAGAGCTTTCACTGCTGGAGCCCTTGGCAGTGTGCAACCCACCAGCCCCTAAGCCCTCCTCAAGGACGCTTGGGACCTAAGTGCAAAGGCAAGGCAGGGGTAGAGCTGAAGCCAGGAAGGCGCCAGTGGCGTTTCCGAGCCTCACACAGCCTGCTCCTTCCTGGGGAGGGAGCCTTAAAGCAAGGCAAGTCTGCGCAAGGCTCGCCTATGGCAGAGCATCTTGGTGCCAGGAACTCTGCCAGATCGGGCCTCTGAACAGAGCTAGAGATCTGCCGTACTGGAGTCGCACTTAGCTTCGTGTAAGCAGGGATTTCAGCTTGACGGGGACTTGCTGCCTCCTCTTCCCCGAGGAGGCTCGCTTCCCTGCTGGCTGTGCACTCGCCTATCAGGCGGGGGCGCAGGGCTCCTCCAGCAGGTCTTGCCTCAGGGGCTGCTTCCCCTGAGTTGGGGCTGTGGGCAGGAACCCAGACACGCAGGATCAGGCCCCAAACACCTGCACATGTCTCTGCTGGGGAGGAGAGTGCTAGGGAACCTACGTCTGTCATACACTTTCTGGGCACCCAAGGAATCAGCCTCCGTGTGTGCGGGGCTGAAAACCCCAGCCAGGGGCCCTGGGAGCCTGGTGCTCTCCGTGTGGCGCTGAATCTGGGCGGCCAAGCAACCGCTGGAGGAGCCCTGCAGTTGCCCTTCCCTTCCCTCTGACAGAATTCTCACTGCTGGAGCCCTTGGCAGTGTGCAACCCACCAGCCCCTAAGCTCTCCTTAAGGAGGACTGGGACCTAAGTGCAAAGGCAAGGCAGGATTGGAGCTGAGGCAAGAAAGGCGCCAGTGGCGACTCCCAGGCTCCTGCTGCCTGCTCCTTCCTGGAGAGGCAGCCTAAAAGCAAGGCAAGTCTGGGCAAGGCTAGCCCCGGCAGAGCAGCCTCGCGCCAGGAACTCTGCCAGATCGGGGCTCTGAGCAGAGCTAGAGCTCTGCCGTACTGGAGGCGCACTTAGCTCCGTGCAAGCAGGGCTTTCAACTTGACGGGGCTGGGCTGCCTCCTCTTCCCCCGAGGAGGCTCGCTTCCCTGCTGGCTGTGCACTCGCCTATCAGGCGGGGCGCAGGGCTCCTCCAGCAGGTCTTGCCTCAGGGGCTGCTTCCCCTGAGTTGGGGCTGTGGGCAGGAACCCAGACACGCAGGATCAGGCCCCAACACCTGCACATGTCTCTGCTGGGGAGGAGAGTGCTAGGGAACCTACGTCTGTCATACACTTTCTGGGCACCCAAGGAATCAGCCTCCGTGTGTGCGGGGCTGAAAACCCCAGCCAGGGGCCCTGGGAGCCTGGTGCTCTCGGTGCGGCGCTGATTCTAGGCGGCCTAGAAACCGCTGGAGGAGCCCTGCAGTTGCCCTTCCCTTCCCTCTGACAGAGCTCTCACTGCTGAAGCCCTTGGCAGTGTGCAACCCACCACCCCCTAAGCCCTCCCCAACGACGCCTGGCACCTATGTGCAAAGGCAAGGCAGGATTGGAGCTGAGGCAAGGAAGGCACCAGTGGCGTCTCCCAGGCTCGCTCAGACAGCTCCTTCCTGGGGAGGGAGCCTAAAAGCAAGGCAAGTCTGGGCAAGGCGAGCCCCCGGCCGAGCAGCCTCGCGCCAGAAACTCTGCCAGATCGGGGCTCTGAGCAGAGCTAGAGCTCTGCCGTACTGGAGGCCACTTAGCTCCGTGCAAGCAGGGCTTTCCTCTTGACTGGGCTCGGCTGCCTCCTCTTCTCCCGAGGAGGCTCGCTACACTGCTGGCTGTGCTCTCGCCTATCAGGCGGGCGCAGGGCTCCTCCAGCAGGTCTTGCCTCAGGGGCTGCTTCCCCTGAGTTGAGGCTGTGGGCGGGAACCCAGACACGCAGGATAAGGCCCCAACCACCTGCACATGTCTCTGCTGGGGAGGAGAGTGCTAGGGAACCTACGTCTCTCACACACTTTCTAGGCACCCACGGAGTCAGCCTCTGGGAGTGTGGGATGCAAAACCCAGCCAGGGCCCTTGGAACCTGGTGCTCTCCGTGCGGAGCTTTGTCTGGGCGGCCAAGGAACCGCTGAAGGAGCCCTGCTGTTGCCCTTCGCTTCCCTCTGACAGAGCTTTCACTGCTGGAGCCCTTGGCAGTGTGCAACCCACCAGCCCTAAGCCCTCCTCAAGGACGCTTGGGACCTAAGTGCAAAGGCAAGGCAGGGGTAGAGCTGAAGCCAGGAAGGCGCCAGTGGCGTTTCCGAGCCTCACACAGCCTGCTCCTTCCTGGGGAGGGAGCCTTAAAGCAAGGCAAGTCTGCGCAAGGCTCGCCTATGGCAGAGCATCTTGGTGCCAGGAACTCTGCCAGATCGGGCCTCTGAACAGAGCTAGAGATCTGCCGTACTGGAGTCGCACTTAGCTTCGTGTAAGCAGGGATTTCAGCTTGACGGGGACTTGCTGCCTCCTCTTCCCCCGAGGAGGCTCGCTTCCCTGCTGGCTGTGCACTCGCCTATCAGGCGGGGGCGCAGGGCTCCTCCAGCAGGTCTTGCCTCAGGGGCTGCTTCCCCTGAGTTGGGGCTGTGGGCAGGAACCCAGACACGCAGGATCAGGCCCCAAACACCTGCACATGTCTCTGCTGGGGAGGAGAGTGCTAGGGAACCTACGTCTGTCATACACTTTCTGGGCACCCAAGGAATCAGCCTCCGTGTGTGCGGGGCTGAAAACCCCAGCCAGGGGCCTGGGAGCCTGGTGCTCTCCGTGTGGCGCTGAATCTGGGCGGCCAAGCAACCGCTGGAGGAGCCCTGCAGTTGCCCTTCCCTTCCCTCTGACAGAATTCTCACTGCTGGAGCCCTTGGCAGTGTGCAACCCACCAGCCCCTAAGCTCTCCTTAAGGAGGACTGGGACCTAAGTGCAAAGGCAAGGCAGGATTGGAGCTGAGGCAAGAAAGGCGCCAGTGGCGACTCCCAGGCTCCTGCTGCCTGCTCCTTCCTGGAGAGGCAGCCTAAAAGCAAGGCAAGTCTGGCAAGGCTAGCCCCCGGCAGAGCAGCCTCGCGCCAGGAACTCTGCCAGATCGGGGCTCTGAGCAGAGCTAGAGCTCTGCCGTACTGGAGGCGCACTTAGCTCCGTGCAAGCAGGGCTTTCCTTGACTGGGCTGGCTGCCTCCTCTTCTCCCGAGGAGGCTCGCTACCTGCTGGCTGTGCTCTCGCCTATCAGGCGGGCGCGCAGGGCTCCTCCAGCAGGTCTTGCCTCAGGGGCTGCTTCCCCTGAGTTGGGCTGTGGGCGGGAACCCAGACACGCAGGATAAGGCCCCAACCACCTGCACATGTCTCTGCTGGGGAGGAGAGTGCTAGGGAACCTACGTCTCTCACACACTTTCTAGGCACCCACGGAGTCAGCCTCTGGGAGTGTGGGGATGCAAAACCCAGCCAGGGGCCCTTGGAACCTGGTGCTCTCCGTGCGGAGCTTTGTCTGGGCGGCCAAGGAACCGCTGAAGGAGCCCTGCTGTTGCCCTTCGCTTCCCTCTGACAGAGCTTTCACTGCTGGAGCCCTTGGCAGTGTGCAACCCACCAGCCCCTAAGCCTCCTCAAGGACGCTTGGGACCTAAGTGCAAAGGCAAGGCAGGGGTAGAGCTGAAGCCAGGAAAGGCGCCAGTGGCGTTTCCGAGGCCTCACACAGCCTGCTCCTTCCTGGGGAGGGAGCCTTAAAGCAAGGCAAGTCTGCGCAAGGCTCGCCTATGGCAGAGCATCTTGGTGCCAGGAACTCTGCCAGATCGGGCCTCTGAACAGAGCTAGAGATCTGCCGTACTGGAGTCGCACTTAGCTTCGTGCAAGCAGGGATTTCAGCTTGACGGGGACTTGCTGCCTCCTCTTCCCCGAGGAGGCTCGCTTCCCTGCTGGCTGTGCACTCGCCTATCAGGCGGGGGCGCAGGGCTCCTCCAGCAGGTCTTGCCTCAGGGGCTGCTTCCCCTGAGTTGGGGCTGTGGGCAGGAACCCAGACACGCAGGATCAGGCCCCAAACACCTGCACATGTCTCTGCTGGGGAGGAGAGTGCTAGGGAACCTACGTCTGTCATACACTTTCTGGGCACCCAAGGAATCAGCCTCCGTGTGTGCGGGGCTGAAAACCCCAGCCAGGGCCCTGGGAGCCTGGTGCTCTCGTGCGGCGCTGATTCTGGCGGCCTAGAACCGCTGGAGGAGCCCTGCAGTTGCCCTTCCCTTCCCTCTGACAGAGCTCTCACTGCTGAGCCCTTGGCAGTGTGCAACCACCACCCCCCTAAGCCCTCCCAAGACGCCTGGCACCTATGTGCAAAGGCAAGGCAGGATTGGAGCTGAGGCAAGGAAGGCACCAGTGGCGTCTCCCAGGCTCGCTCAGACAGCTCCTTCCTGGGAGGGAGCCTAAAAGCAAGGCAAGTCTGGGCAAGGCGAGCCCCGGCCGAGCAGCCTCGCGCCAGAAACTCTGCCAGATCGGGGCTCTGAGCAGAGCTAGAGCTCTGCCGTACTGGAGGCCACTTAGCTCCGTGCAAGCAGGGCTTTCCTCTTGACTGGGCTCGGCTGCCTCCTCTTCTCCCGAGGAGGCTCGCTACACTGCTGGCTGTGCTCTCGCCTATCAGGCGGGCGCGCAGGGCTCCTCCAGCAGGTCTTGCCTCAGGGGCTGCTTCCCCTGAGTTGAGGCTGTGGGCGGGAACCCAGACACGCAGGATAAGGCCCCAACCACCTGCACATGTCTCTGCTGGGGAGGAGAGTGCTAGGGAACCTACGTCTCTCACACACTTTCTAGGCACCCACGGAGTCAGCCTCTGGGAGTGTGGGGATGCAAAACCCAGCCAGGGGCCCTTGGAACCTGGTGCTCTCCGTGCGGAGCTTTGTCTGGGCGGCCAAGGAACCGCTGAAGGAGCCCTGCTGTTGCCCTTCGCTTCCCTCTGACAGAGCTTTCACTGCTGGAGCCCTTGGCAGTGTGCAACCCACCAGCCCAAGCCCTCCTCAAGGACGCTTGGGACCTAAGTGCAAAGGCAAGGCAGGGGTAGAGCTGAAGCCAGGAAGGCGCCAGTGGCGTTTCCGAGCCTCACACAGCCTGCTCCTTCCTGGGGAGGGAGCCTTAAAGCAAGGCAAGTCTGCGCAAGGCTCGCCTATGGCAGAGCATCTTGGTGCCAGGAACTCTGCCAGATCGGGCCTCTGAACAGAGCTAGAGATCTGCCGTACTGGAGTCGCACTTAGCTTCGTGTAAGCAGGGATTTCAGCTTGACGGGGACTTGCTGCCTCCTCTTCCCCCCGAGGAGGCTCGCTTCCCTGCTGGCTGTGCACTCGCCTATCAGGCGGGGGCGCAGGGCTCCTCCAGCAGGTCTTGCCTCAGGGGCTGCTTCCCCTGAGTTGGGGCTGTGGGCAGGAACCCAGACACGCAGGATCAGGCCCCAAACACCTGCACATGTCTCTGCTGGGGAGGAGAGTGCTAGGGAACCTACGTCTGTCATACACTTTCTGGGCACCCAAGGAATCAGCCTCCGTGTGTGCGGGGCTGAAAACCCCAGCCAGGGGACCTGGGAGCCTGGTGCTCTCCGTGTGGCGCTGAATCTGGGCGGCCAAGCAACCGCTGGAGGAGCCCTGCAGTTGCCCTTCCCTTCCCTCTGACAGAATTCTCACTGCTGGAGCCCTTGGCAGTGTGCAACCCACCAGCCCCTAAGCTCTCCTTAAGGAGGACTGGGACCTAAGTGCAAAGGCAAGGCAGGATTGGAGCTGAGGCAAGAAAGGCGCCAGTGGCGACTCCCAGGCTCCTGCTGCCTGCTCCTTCCTGGAGAGGC
The DNA here is from genome assembly GCF_001704415.2 of Capra hircus. Classification (NCBI taxonomy): domain Eukaryota; kingdom Metazoa; phylum Chordata; class Mammalia; order Artiodactyla; family Bovidae; genus Capra; species Capra hircus. Next base: position 8,648 of record NW_017193623.1, read on the forward strand.
AGCCTAAAAGCAAGGCAAGTCTGGGCAAGGCTAGCCCCCGGCAGAGCAGCCTCGCGCCAGGAACTCTGCCAGATCGGGGCTCTGAGCAGAGCTAGAGCTCTGCCGTACTGGAGGCGCACTTAGCTCCGTGCAAGCAGGGCTTTCAACTTGACGGGGCTGGGCTGCCTCCTCTTCCCCGAGGAGGCTCGCTTCCCTGCTGGCTGTGCACTCGCCCTATCAGGCGGGCGGCAGGGCTCCTCCAGCAGGTCTTGCCTCAGGGGCTGCTTCCCCTGAGTTGGGGCTGTGGGCAGGAACCCAGACACAGGCAGGATCAGGCCCCAAACACCTGCACATGTCTCTGCTGGGGAGGAGAGTGCTAGGGAACCTACGTCTGTCATACACTTTCTGGGCACCCAAGGAATCAGCCTCCGTGTGTGCGGGCTGAAAACCCCAGCCAGGGCCCTGGAGCCTGGTGCTCTCGTGCGGCGCTGATTCTAGGCGGCCTAGAAACCTGGAGGAGCCCTGCAGTTGCCCTTCCCTTCCCTCTGACAGAGCTCTCACTGCTGAAGCCCTTGGCAGTGTGCAACCCACACCCCCTAAGCCCTCCCCAACGACGCCTGGCACCTATGTGCAAAGGCAAGGCAGGATTGGAGCTGAGGCAAGGAAGGCACCAGTGGCGTCTCCCAGGCTCTCAGACAGCTCCTTCCTGGGGAGGGAGCCTAAAAGCAAGGCAAGTCTGGCAAGGCGAGCCCCCCGGCCGAGCAGCCTCGCGCCAGAAACTCTGCCAGATCGGGGCTCTGAGCAGAGCTAGAGCTCTGCCGTACTGGAGGCCACTTAGCTCGTGCAAGCAGGGCTTTCCTCTTGACTGGGCTCGCTGCCTCCTCTTCTCCCGAGGAGGCTCGCTACACTGCTGGCTGTGCTCTCGCCTATCAGGCGGGCGCGCAGGGCTCCTCCAGCAGGTCTTGCCTCAGGGGCTGCTTCCCCTGAGTTGAGGCTGTGGGCGGGAACCCAGACACGCAGGATAAGGCCCCAACCACCTGCACATGTCTCTGGCTGGGAGGAGAGTGCTAGGGAACCTACGTCTGTCATACACTT
>NW_017193624.1:0-9720 GCF_001704415.2 Capra hircus
TTCTTGGATGAGGCTGAACCTCTGATCCAGGGGTTGGGCGGGCGTCGTTGCGCTTTGTCACACCTTCGGGGGCAGGGGATGGATCCGTCCCTCGGGCGCGTCCACTCGCCGGCTCCGAAGCCCTGTGCCCACCATTTCTGCTGCAGGGAGCCGTGTGTCTGTGGTCCCTCGGGCGTCCGCTGTGCGTCCACCCTGACGGGGAGAGGACCACCTCACCCTCGTCCCGTCCACGTGGGACGTCAGCATGCCGGACGCGACAGAAAACGATGAATCCGCTCCTCTGTCTGGAAGGTGGGAGTGACAACTAGGACCTGCAGGGGAGGAAAGCAAGGCGAAATCTCGAGAAACGCCCTGATCTAAAGCCCTTTTCAAGTCTGCCTCTTTGGGAACTCAGGCCTCTAGCGCGCTTGAGGTGCTGTCGCGCTCACACTCTCGACCGCACTCGGAGTCCACGCGGACCAGAGGAGCCCTGCGGCCTGGGGGCCGGTGCGCATGCGGCCCGCGCCTGCCTCGGGGTCTGAGCCCGTGAACCTCAGACGCGAAGGCAACGCTGCACTGAGAAAAGGAGGAAAGCCACTGCTGGAGGAAAGGGCACGTGCATTCCCCAGATTGAGAAGCTCTACTGCTAAAGGAAACCAGAGACAGACAGACACACAGACAACCTTGCATTAAACCCTTTCAGCGAAAAGAAACTCTGCCTGCTGTGAGGTACATACGAAGACCCTTCAAGACACCGGCTTTCTGAAAAAAAACAAAACAAAACAAAACAAAACGCCTTTACCTCTCTTAAACTCGCGCTCCACGACCTGTTGAACAGCAAAATTATAAAAGGAAAACAAGAGGCGTTTCAGACATTGTAAAATGTAAAACTAAGCGGTCCTTCAAGCAGAATCTCAAGTTTGGAATGAAGACGGTTAGATCTGCGTGGACCGCGCCTGGCTCCTCTGCGGCTTTACGCTGGGCCTGGTAGGCAAAGGAATTCAACAAATGACCCGAGCCTCAGTCTTTGCGGCGGTTCCTGCTAAACGTGAAAGCGTGATGCAAGTCTGGACTGAAACTAGAGGACTAGCATCAGCCACAGAGGCAGGAATCTGAGGAACCCCCGGTGCTAGGCGGCGCCGGAGAAGCGCTGCTCTGAAAGGCCTGCGAGAGAGGAGCGCACGGGTCAGGCGGGGCAGAGGGGAGGCGGGTCCTCTGTTTCCCGAGTGGGATTGGAAGCATCGAGCCAGGTCCCCGCTGGCGCCATGAAAGGGACTCCAAGGCACTGGATCTGCCTCTGGAAGGGCTGTGTCCACCTTGACGGACGTGGGGCCACCTGGGGCTCAGACGCACCTTACTCCCCCCGCTCCTGAGGCTTCTGAGAACTGGGGAGTCAGGGGAGGCGACCTCTGCTCTTGGGCGCAAAGCTGGCACACAGGGACCTCGCCCCGGGAGAGGCGAGGAACCCTAAATCAGGCCCTTTCAGGAACTGCAGATCCTTGCCTGACGGATTGTTTTCAGAGTCCTCTTCCTTTGAAAATTTGAAGGTCAGGTGTGTTCAAACATGCAGTTCTTGAATATGTCACTAGACACAAGTGGTCGTGTGGTTTCCGTAGTGTAGTGGTTATCACGTTCGCCTAACACGCGAAAGGTCCCCGGTTCGAAACCGGGCGGAAACAACTTCACTTTCCTCCAAGGTTTTAGATTCACATTTTAAATACAAAATAGAGGTCTGCCTCGTGGAATGAGGCTTGCAGCTTCAGCTTCAGCATCAGTCCTCCCAAAGAATATTCAGGGTTGATTTCCTTTAGGACTGACTGGTTTCATCTCTCCTTGACCTGCATACAGGTTTTTTCTGGAGGCAGGTAAGATGGTCTGCTATTCCCACCTCTTGAAGAATTTTCCATATTTTGTTGTGATCCACACAGTCAAAGGCTTTAGTGGAGTCAATGAAGCAGAAATAGATGTCTTTCTGGAATTCTCTTGCTTTTTCTATGATGCGATGGAGGAAAATGCAGGGAAAAAAGGAGGAAATGGATAGAACCAAATTAATTGGAGAAATATACGGAAAAGGTTAACTAGAGAGTGCTACAAACAATGGAGGAAATGTCCTTGGTAAAAGGCGTTTACAGGGTGATGACGATGAGCCTACTTTTTCATGCATTCTAGGATTCCCAGTCAACCTGCTTTCCTCCAGAGATCCTCTCTGAGGATCAGAGACTACCTGGACGTAAGTCCTTGTGTGTGTGTGTGTGTGTGTGTACACAAGACACAGAGGAGTAGGGTAGTAGTGGAGTAATTCCCATAGGTGGCCCCGCAGAGTATGTACTTTTTTCATCACTCAGGGTGAATGAAGTTTTAATCCATATCGTTGCCATGTATCAGAAATTTGTTTCATTTTATTGAAGAGTAGTGTTTCTTGGAGTGACTATGTCACAATCATATCTATTCACTTTGTGCTGGACATTTGAATGGTTTTCAATTTGGGGACTATTATGAACAAAGCTACTATAAGCAAGTCCCTTTTGTGGCGTTTTTTTTATAAATTCCATTTTAAATTTTCTATTCTATTCTTTAATATGACTTCCTGGTGGCTCAGATGGTAAAGCGTCTGTCTACAATTCGGGAGACCTGGGTTCGATCCCTTGGTCGGGAAGATCCCCTGGAGAAGAAAATGGCAATCTACTCCAGTACTATTGCCTGGAAAATCCCATGGACAGAGGAGCCAGGTAGGCTAAGGTCCATGGGGACGCAAAGAGTCGGACACGACTAAGCAACTTCACTATCACTTCACTATTCTTTAATATACATTTATTTTGTGAATGGATGTTACATTCATCATGACAAAATTTATTGAAATGTTTAAAAATGTATTCAAATGTTACAAAAGACTGAAGTGCCAGCTTATCTTTAATTGTTTCCTCCTAGAACATACTTAATATTGGCCACCTCTGTGCCAGCTGTGTTATTTGATTATCTCATTTAGTCTACACAATAGCCTCCATACGTCCCACCTATAACCTCAGGATAGTTCTTCTAAGGCCCTGAGGAGACTCCAATATGGTTGACTCCTGTGGGTGCTCATCCCTCTCGCTTTCTCTCTGCTCCTCTCCTTTGATCGACTCAGCTCACTCTCACCTCAGAAAATGAAGTGAAATCCACTTTGGGTTTTGTGCCAGGGAGGACCCCCTAGGTCCCTATCACCAACCGCATATTCTATTTAGGTTAAACCAGAGTGTCCCATCTGAGGTAAAATTTCTGCAAATAAGAGTGTTATTTTCTTTTTCTTTGCCTTCACCCTTTTGCCATAGCCCAGAGGGGCAGACAGTTGTCAGGGCGGGAGGCGGGGTTCCTGGGTCCCTTAGTTTTCTCACAGCGCTCATCACACTCCTAAGCTGCCACCATCTCTTACCTGTAACATATAAGTTTGTCAGTGGTGGAGTGGGAATGGAGGCAGGAGAACTCTTCTTTTATTCTTCATATATTTCTGATTTGGAGACGGGTAAGGAACCAGAGATCAAATTGTCAACATCCGCTGGACCATGGAAAAAGCAAGAGAGTTCCAGGAAAACATCTATTTCTGCTTTATTGACTATGCCAAAGCCTTTGACTGTATGGATCACAATAAACTGTGGAAAATTCTGAAAGAGATGGGAATATCAGACCACCTAACCTGCCTCTTGAGAAATCTGTATGCAGGTCAGGAAGCAACAGTTAGAACTGGACATGGAACAACACACTGGTTTCCAAATAGGAAAAGGAGTACGTCAAGGCTGTATATTGTCACCCTGCTTATTTAACTTCTATGCAGAGTACATCATGAGAAACGCTGGACTGGAAGAAACACAAGCTGGAATCAAGATTGCCGGAGAAATATCAATAATTTCAGATATGCAGATGACACAACCCTTATGGCAGAAAGTGAAGAGGAAGCTAAGAAGCCTCTTGATGAAAGTAAAAGAGGAGGAAAAAGTTGGCTTAAAGCTCAACATTCAGAAAATGAAGATCATGGCATCGGTCCCATCACTTCATGGGAAATAGATGGGGAAATGGTGGAAACAGTGTCAGACTTTTTTTGGGGGGGGCTCCAAAATCACTGCAGATGGTGATTGCAGCCATGAAGTTAAAAGACACTTACTTCTTGGGAAGAAAGTTATGAACAACCTAGATAGTATATTCAAAAGCAGAGACATTACCTTGCCAACTAAGGTCCATCTAGTTAAGGCTATGGTTTTTCCTATGGTCCTGTATGGATGTGAGAGTTGGACTGTGAAGAAGGCTGAGCACCGAAGAATTGATGCTTTTGAACTGTGGTGTTGGAGAAGACTCTTGAGAGTCCCTTAGACTGCAAGGAGATCCAACCAGTCCATTCTGAAGGAGATCAGCCCTGGGATTTCTTTGGAAGAATGATGTTAAAGCTGAAGCTTCAGTACTTTGGCCACCTCATGTGAAGAGTTGACTCACTGGAAAAGACTCTGATGTTGGAGGGATTGGGGGCAGGAGGAGAAGGGGACGACAGAGGATGAGATGGCTGGATGGCATCATGGACTCGATGGATGTGAGTCTCAGTGAACTGCGGGAGATGGTGATGGACAGGGAGGCCTGGCGAACTGTGATTCATGGGGTCACAAAGAGTCGGACACGACTGAGCGAATGAACTGAACTGAACTGAACTGAACTGAAGTTATTCTCACAAGTGTATATTTGTTAAATTTACAATGTGAGTAAAAATAACCATTTAAAGAAAACACTCAGACAAACGAGCTATACTCACTTAAAGAGAAGTCAGGGTCTCTCAGTCGTGTTCAACTCTTTGTGTACCTAGGGACTGTAAGCTGCCAGGCTCCACTGTCCAAAGATTCTCCAGGTAAGAATACTGCAGCGGGTGACTATTCCCTTCTCCAGGGGATCTTCCAAAATCAAGGATTGAACCAGGGTGTCCTGCATTGTAGACGGATTCTTACCATCTGAACCCACGGAAATCCCACTCTGGTGGAAACCGCCTGGTGGACACAGGAAACCGAAAGCTCAATCTCGTCCTGGAGGCCTTTGCCAGGGTGGGCAAACTCATTTGTTGGGTGTAGGCGAGGAAACGGGAAGAGCCATCATGGGAACAACCCGGTGTTCAGCTGTCCTTGGATCTATTTCGGTTCAGGCCTGGAAGGTTCGAGGCCTGGATGGCGGTTTCTCTGGGGCGCTGGCATCTGTGGCTGGTAGGGCAAGGAAGTGGCACCGTTTTACTGGCGGACAGAGCGCTCACCCCGGGAATGAGTGTCTACTCCATAGAGAGTCCCAATGAACCCTGTAATGCTGTCTCTGTGGCGCAATCGGTTAGCGCGTTCGGCTGTTAACCGAAAGGTTGGTGGTTCGAGCCCACCCAGGGACGGTGGGGGTGCCATTTTAGGCAACACCAAAGAGACTCCCTTTTGCCAGGAGGACACCGGAGAAGTGATGTGCCCAACGGACTTTCAGAGAAAGAGCACAGGAGTCAGGTGCAAAGGAACAGCGGCGAGGGCGCGTCCCGGGTGGATTGGAAGCGTCGGTCATTCCTGAGAGCACGGAGCGCTGATCACCGGCCCCGAGAAGAGGACCACCGAGGCGCGGGTCCGCAGCCCGGGAGGGCGGCTTCCACGCCGCTGGGTTTCGGGTCACCTGGGCCTCGCTCGCACCCACCGTCCCCGCCTCCTGCGGCTGCCGGGAGCTGGGGAGTCGGCGGGGGCGACCCTGAACTCAGGGTGCGCAGCTGAGGATCTGAGGATTCTGCGTTGGGTGCGGGGCCCCGAAGGCCACCTGTGGGGCCCGAGGGGCCTCACTTCAGGGCAGACGGGGAAACCTAAAGCAGGGCCCTCGGGAGCCGCCGTCTCCGTGCCTGAGAGAGCCTGGGGCTCCAAGGTTCCTCTTTGAGTCTTAGAGTTGGTGGTGTGGTTCGTGGTGGCGGGACCTGGGATTTCATGGATACAGTGTTCAGGAATCGGGGTTGTCCCGTTTCCGTAGTGTAGTGGTTATCACGTTCGCCTCACACGCGAAAGGTCCCCGGTTCAAAACCGGGCGGAAACAGGCTTCCTCTTTCTTTTTCCCCCGCGGAGATGTGCCTTCTCATTGGCAAAACCAACAGGCGCGAAAGGCACGGGTGCGGCAGGGGACGCAGCTGGAGGAAGAGTGGTGACCACCTGCAAGTCTCTTAATTCAGCGCTAGGAGATCTGGAGGTGAACGGATCCGCTCATCATCCGCCACTCATCACCGAGCCTGACGACAGAGAAAACCAAGGTTCACAAAGAGAGCAAGACCTGGCTCGGCAGCACGCAGCGCTACCGCTAGACCAGGAGGGACCCAGTCCGCTACTTTGTGTCCTTGCCCCAGAGCAAAAGCGACGCCCAGGAAAGGAGAGGTGAAGGGCGATGAGCCGCGAGGGCAGGGCTGGGAGCCTTGCACAGCTGCACACAGCCCTGGGCCGCTGCGACGTTTCACAGTCGAGGCTCCTGTATTGGAGGCAGATTCTTTACCGTCTGAGCCAACAGCGAAGTCCAAAACGGAGAACCAGAATGCATTAGCCAGGAATCGAACCCGGGTCTCCCACGTGGGAGGCAAGAATTCTACCTCTGAACCACCAGTGCCACTGTAAAGAAGATGTTTGCAAGGGTAACCTAGATGGAGGTTTATTCAGGTCTTTCTCAAGTGCAGGCCAGTCAGGCCCTGTGCTTGTAGGACGGTCTAGGCTTTCATCCTCAGCCCTCCGCCACAGGGGCTGCCCTCTGCCCTCTGGCCTCCTGCGGGTTGCTTTGGCGGGCACTCAGGTGTGCTTTGGATCCGTCGGAGTGGTGGAACCGCCTGGTGCTCATGCTCACCGGCTCAGTCTTGTCCAACTCTTAGCGACCCCTTGGACTCTAGCCCACCAGGCTCCTCTGTCCATGGGATTTCCACGCTCCTTTGCTAGAAACCCATCGAGGCAGTGCAGCTGCCCCTTGGCTCCTGCCTGGCTCCCCGTGCCCTGCAGGGAGCATAACGTGTTCTGTCAGGACACAGAGGGGAAGAATCCTTCCGTGTGGTTGGAGGATGGAGAACCAGATGGGAAATGCTGCAAAGAGAGGGGAATATTCTCAAAAGCTTCCCAGAACTGCTGTGTGGGTGCTGTCGGTTGGGTGGCTGCCCTAGGACAAGAATGCTTAGTCTTGTGTTCTGGCCTTGGCCAGTCCCGGTCCAGTCTGAATTCAAGCACAGAAGCACCCTTCTTTCCCACATGTATGTCATTCAGCTCTCTCCAAAGCGGAGTTCTGAACCACCTTTTCTATCTCAGTGAATAGCAACCACGTGGGTCTTTTTTTTTTTTTTCCTTTAACTTTGTTTTGCTGAAATGTAACTCAGGAATATAAAAAAGGTTTACCTCTCCATGCTACAAACAAGAATAAAATTCAAGTTGATAATAAGGATGACTCTCGAATACTTTTTAACACGCTAGAAAATTCTAATAGTTGATGTATAATTACATAGAAAAATGTTTGTCCTGTCATGCTCCCAGAGATGACTCTTGGTATGCACCACACTACTTTAATTATTTTGGTCTAAAAACTACCTCATGGTTACTTTCAGATTTATTATTTATAAAATTTAAAATTATGTGTCCCAGTAAATTAAATATACCATATAATATCTTTTAAATCAGGATTAAGTCTTTTGAGTTAAGAAATCATAGTGACTTAATTATTCCCCTTTCAATTTGGGGTCAGCGTTTTTAGGTATCATCTAATGTGTGATTCTAAGCAGCATTTATCAGACACGACTCAGCTCCAATCGCGATTTGAAGGTATATCATTAACTTTAAGTTCTTTGATATTAAATTGGTTCAATTAATGTATAATCTTTGCCTGGAGAATTTCTAATTAAGTAGAAAAAATAATGCCCATATTTTTATAGGTTATAATAGAAGAGCTCTAGATTACCAGCTAAAGAGAATGTGTTGGTACCTTTAGGAGATATTCCTGAATGTAGCCATACATCACTTGAAGAAAGTACAATACATGGACTCTCTAAGTTAAGACCTATTGCTTACCTGAAGTACTCCTTTATTAAAAAAAAAGAAATTCCTGATTCTTAGTTACCTGCCTTCTATATCTCAAGTCACCCATTTTCCCATGTGGTATGCAATTCTATTTTTAGTCACTGCTGGGGTCCTTAGGTGCTGGCAGGCAGATGAACCTGAGAAGAACATGGCAGGTTGTTCTCCTGCTGTGATTCTTATTTGTGTGTGTGTGTGTGTGTGTGTGTGTATCTTATTTTTGATGCCTCCTGGTGTGAATGGACCAAGGAGTGGACCTTGGCTTTACTCCTGATACAGCAGTTTTCCAGGAGAAGGGCCTGGTACCTGGTGAGCACCTAGTAAGTGCTTGCTGACTGAAGACTCCTAATGCACAGTTCCAGAAAACTGATGAAGAGGACAGAATGTGGGTAAGATCCACAGAGGCCTAGAGTATAAGGGACAGAAAGGCACAAACTCCAAAAGGGAGAGAAAAGGGCAGAGAGAAATGTCCTAGAACGTAGAGACATCTCGACTGAGTACGGAAAATCTGAAGAGCTCTTCTTTCATCACCAACTTTAACTGAGGAATCGGTGGAAGGGGAACCAGGAGCTCTAAGGATCCAGATTTGTACAAGATGTATTATAGGTGCAGGATTCTGTAGCTTGCAACAATTTGTCTCAAATGAGATAATTTTTGCAGATGTAGCCCCGTACTGTTGAGATATCATACAGAGAGAGTCTTGGGCTTGCAAATGCGCCCATATACCACAGGGAGACCCCTTATTAGATTGTGTGCATCCAACCAAAGCCAAAATACAACTCATGAAGGGAAGAGGGTAAATGTCTGGGACCAGTGGGTTGTTTTGTTTTCGTTTTTGTTTTTTTTTAACTCCTGTAATCCATAAGCTGCTCTGCAAGAGGCTCTCCAGAGTCATTCTGGCTCGTCTTGTCTGGACTCAATGACTTGGTCACCACTGAAAACAGTTACAATTATTAGAATACTTTCCAATCAGCTTGGAAGCTTAGCTGCTGAATATGTGCAATCTCTGGGAAATGCACACATTGTCTTTTCGTTGTACCTGCCACTAAGTTGAGTCAGTAGGGCACAAATCCCTTTGTTAGAGTAACAGACAGGTGTATTGACAATTTCTTGTGATGGCAAGACCGTGAAGAAAAAGACTCTTTCCTTGAGTCGGCAAAATACATTGGAATATAAATTAGCACATCTCTTTAGGGAAAACTAAGAACATAAAGAGATGCCTTCAGTTTCTAGCAAAGTGCACTGACAGAAATCAGATTAACCCACTTCAAATCTCACTCTCCACCTTTGTCCCACTCCCAAAGGAATAAAAACACAAAAATACGTGAAATACTGATTTCTAAGACACTGGAAATCAGGCAGCAAAAGGATAGCAAGCCTGAGAGGTGACAAACAAACAAGATGAGTCTTGTCATGGGCCACCTTCCTGCTTTCAGTGAGTTCCCAAGCTGGGCACCAAGAGGAGGATTTCAGGTCAATTTTTCATTTGACTCTGGAGATGAAGCTGAAATTCGGTGGAGAGTAAGGCAGCTAGAGCTCACAGGACAAAGATCCAGTGATTCTTATTTGCAAAGCAGATGTAAAGAGCAAAGGTATGGATATCAAAGCTGAAAGGGAGTTCGGGTGTTAGGGTCCAAACGAAAGGCTCTAGGAGCTGAGTCATGTTTACCAGAAAGAGACAGGATAT
>NW_017193625.1:0-9719 GCF_001704415.2 Capra hircus
GGCATTAAGATGTATTCTAATGAGTCAGCTCTCCCCATAAGGTGGTCAGAGTATCAGAGCTTCACTTCAGTATCATTCCTTACAGTGACTATTCAGTGATGATTTCCTGTAGGACTGACTGGCTTGATCTCGTTGCCAGTCCAACAGACACTCAGGAATCTTCACCAACACCACAGTTCAAAAGCATCAATTCTCTGGTGCTCAGCCATCTTTATGCTCCAACTCTCACATCCATACATGACTAGTGGGAGAACAATAGCCTGGACTACATGGACCTTTGTTGGCAAAGTAATGTCTCTGCTTTTACATGAGCTTTCTAGGTTTGTCACAGATTTTCTTCCAAGGAGCAAGCATCTTTTAATTTTGTGGCTGCAGTCACCATCTGCAGAGATTTTGGAGCTCAAGAAAATAAATTCTGTCACTGTTTCCATTGTTTCTTCATCTATTTTCCATGAAGTGATGAGACCTTTGACTGTGTGAACCACAACAAACTCTGGAAAATTCTTAAAGAGATGGGAATACCAGACCATCTGACCTGCCTCCTCAGAAATCTGTATGCAGGTCAAGAAGCAACAGTTTAGAACTGGACATGGAACAAGGACTCAGGATTTATATACTGTTGCCCTGCTTATTTAACTTAAATGCAGAGTACATCATGAAAAACACTGGGCTGGATGAAGCACAATCTGGAATCAAGATTGCTGGAGAAACAGCGACACCTCAGATATGCAGATGATGCCACCCTAAAAGGCAGAAAATGAAGAGCCTCTTGATTGGCAAAAGAGGAGAGTGAAAGACTGGCTTAAAACTCAAATTTCAAAAAACGAAGATCACACAACATCTGGTCCCATTATGGCAAAGAAATTGTGAAAAATTGAAAATAACAGTAGATTTTATTTCTTGGACTCCAAAATCACTGTGGATGGTGAATGTAGCCACAAAATTAAAGGCAGCTAGCTGCTTGGAAGAAAAGCTATGGCAAACATAGACAGCATTAAAAAAAAAAAAAAAAGCTAAGGCATCACTCTGCTGACCAAAATTCTTTATAGTCAAAAGCTATGGTGGTTCAGACAGTAAGGAATTCACTTGCAATATGGGAGACCTGGGTTCAATCATGAGAAGGGCATCCCTGTAGTCCAGTGGAAATACTTGGTGCTCCCAGATTAGGCGTCCAAGTTCATTCCCTGGTCGGGGTATTAGATCCCACATACTGCAACTAAAAATACCACATGTGACAATTAAAATTCCTGCTCCCACATGCTACAATGAAGATTGAAGGGTCCTTGGGCTGGAACTAAAAACAAGCGCAGCCAAGTAAATGAATAAATATTTGAAAGAAAGAAAGAAAAAGATATGAGAATTCCCTGTTGGTTCAGTGGTTAGGACTTGATGCTTTCACTGTCAATGGCCAGGGTTCCACACCTGGTTGTGGAACTAAGATCCCACAGGTTCTGTGGCATGACCAAACAAAAACCCAGAAAGATAACTGAGGAGTACAGAACTCCCAAAGTTTGAAAACGAAGCAATATCACTGCAAACAGGCTGAGGATAGAGTAAGGATTGCCAGGAACCCAAAGTGCAAAAGTGGCACCTCTGTAATTCACAAGCCTCTTTAATGTTGTGGTTTAGGCTTCTCCTTCTCCTGCTTCTGAACCTAAATAACTTATTGCTCCTAAGAGAAATTGCTATGGGAAAAACATTATTTGAACTGAATGATAGTGAAAATAGCAAATTTTGAGACGGAGCTAAAGCAGTTTCATGTGTTAATATGCATTACATTTGAAAAGAAGAAAGGTTGGCAAAACAATGACCTAAGTCAGTGCTATTCACAGACATTTCTGCAGCAATAGAAAACTTTTTAAAATTGTTACATGTATTCCCTCATAAGGGCGATCAGCTTTTCACATGTATAAATGCTTATGTTTCTTTTCTGTGAGATGTTCTGTTTATATCCTTTATCTGAATTTTCAGATGGAGTGTTCATCTGGCTTTTTTTCTTTTCTTTTTGGCCTTGCTGTGAGGATTAAGGGATCTTAGATCTTCAACCAGGGATTGACTCTCTGCCCCTGCAGTGGAAGCACAAATCTCTAACAACCCGAACACTAAGGAATTCTCAATAAAATATATTTTCTATGTCCTTGTCTAATATGCCACTGTGCAAATGTTAAAATGTAGCCAGTGTGACTGAGGTATTAAATCTTTGTGTGTGCTCAGCGGCTTCAGTCTGTCCAACTCTTTGCGACCCCGTCAGTGTAGCGCATCAGGTTCCTCTGAACCCACATCTTTTACATCTCCTGTATTGGCAGGCAGGTACTTTACCACTAGCACCAACTGGGAACCTATTAAATCTTTACTTTAATTAATTTAAAATTAAAAGATATGGCTAGAAGAACCAGATCTTCCTTACAAACGATTTTCAATTAACTGTATACTCAGTAATTTGTGTATCTCTTAGATATTTTCCTCAAGATGAGATTCTATGCCCTCCCTAAATGTAGGCTGCTTTTAGTGGCTTGTTTCCAAGAACAGAATATGTCAGTAGGAAGGAGACAACTCTATAGCAGAGGAACTAGTGGTAAGTCATACTGATAGTATGAATCCTTGATGGGAAGTGATGAGAAAGATATTTTGCCTTGGAAGGATAGTTCTAAATTATATAAACCCAGGGCAATCAGGAGAAACATACCAAACCCATATAGAGAGTCATTCTGCAAAATACCTGTCCCTGAAGGACTCCTGAAAAACTGTCAAAAGTCATGAAAAACAAGGAAAGTTTAAGAAACTGCTACTAGAGTAAGCAAAGGAGGTATCTGTAGCTTTTTGCTATATATTCTCATGCAGTTCAGTATCCTATATGGGAATATGAAACTAGGAAAGAACATTTGTGGAAAAACCTGGTAAAATTTGAGAAAACCCTGGAAAACTTAGTTAAAGGCACCCTACTGAAAGATGCTGGAATAATTGTGAAGCATAAAGGAAGTCATTTCACATATATACATTTCAGACATTGCAAGTGTTTTCTCTACATAACACCCACTTCATTTTGACTTCACTGAGATGGAAATCTGAAGTATGGTATACTTAACTGAATGAAAATCTTCAAATACAAAGGATCAATAATATTTAGACTGTGTCATCTGACTATAATGCAATAATGAGAAATTGACCAAGAAACTTCTTTTAAAATGCCATTCACTTGGAAAATAGAAATAACTATATTAACACATAACACATATCTCTATGGAATTTTCATACAAGAATCCTGGAGCAGATTGCCATTATTTTCTCCAGGGATCCTCCTGACCCGGGATCGAACCCAGGCCTCTTGTGTCTCCTGCATTGGCTGGAAAGTGATTAACCAGTTGAGTGACCAGGGAAGCCCATGCAATATATAGTCTTGTCTTTAGAAGAGAATATTAGGATATACTAGGCAGTGAATGATAATGAACAGTCTATTCGCAAAAATTGTGGGACACAGTTAAATTTGTATGGAGAAACAATGGAAAGAGGAACAGACTTTATTTTCTTGGGTCCAAAAGGATTGTGGATGGTGAATGCAACCATGAGCTTAAAAGCTATGTGGCCCTTGGAAGAAAAGCTATGACAAACCTAGACAGCATATTAAAAAGCAGAGACATTTCTTTGCTGACAAAGTCATCTAGTCACAGCTATGGTTTTTCTGGCAGTCATGTATGGATGTGACAGCTGGACCATAAAGAAGGTGGAGTGCCGAAGAACTGATGCTTTTGAACTGTGGTGTTGGAGAAGACTTCGAGAGTCCCTTGGACAGCAAGATCAACCAGTCAATCCTAAGGGAAATCAACTCTGAATATTCACTGGAAGGACTGATGCTGAATCTGACTCCAATAGTTTGGCCACCTGATGTGAAAAGCCAACTCATTGGAAACGACCTTGATGCTGGGAAAGACTGAGGGCAAGAGAAAGAAGTGGGCAGCGAAGGATATGTTTGGATGGTATCACCAACTCAATGGACATGAGTTTGAGCAAACTCCAGGAGACAGTGAAGGACAGGGAAGCCTGGTGTGCTGGATGCAGTCATGGCGTTGCAAAGAGTCCAACATGACTGAGGGACTGAAAAACAATAACAAATTAAGGTAATTTTTATAGCATTAGATATAAGAGAAATGAGAGCTACAAATAGTTATCTCAAAAAGTTGTAAAGATGAGCAACAGAACAAACTTATAGTGATATGAAGGAATGAAATTAGGAAAGAATGAAAAATGAATATAATAGAGAAGAAAATATTGTAACCAACCAAAACTTTATTCTCCCATATGACTACTAGGAGACTTCCAGCAGAACAGGACATTTAAAAAACTGTGTAAAGGGCCAAAAAAGAAATATTTTAGGCTTTGCGAATATGATCATTGGTGATTAATTAAGTTTTCAGCCATAGATAACAACCAAAGAAACTGGCAAGTCCCTGTTCCAACTTTAAGGACTCTGAAAACTGAATTTCACACAATTTTCCCGTCACAAAATAAAATTCTTTTCGGTTTTCCTCAGCCATTAAAAGTCTAAAGCTCTAAAAATTAAAAAAAAAAAAAAAAAAAAAAGAAGAAGAAGAACAAGAAAAAAAAAGTAAAGCTCATTCTCAGCTCACAAGCAGTGCAAAAACAGGGGCAGGCTGCCCTGCCTTGATTGAATTGTAATTCCAAGAGAGAGGCTTCAAGATCCACTGTAGGATCAAGTTCCTTAAGCAAAGAACTTGCTTAAGGGAGGTCACCCTGAGGGCTGTGAGTGCTGGACACCATCACTGGACTCCCCTGGTAGACTCGGAGGCCGTTCTCAGCCCTGCCCTGGCGACTGTGCCATCTGTTTTTTCTTTCTTAGCGTTTGGTGAGCTGAGCAATCCTGATCCAAGACCCTTGAGATTCAGATTCGGCCTGACCACGCCCACAGAGTGTTTTTACTCGGTGGGGGGTGGGGGGTGGGGTCCATCGCGCCACCCAGGCGCCCAACTGGCCTCCCGGCCAATCAGATTGCAGGCGCCGACACCTGGCAGCCAATCATCGGAGGCAGCCGGTACGCCTGTCGGGGGAGGTGAGGCGGCGCCCCAGACCTGAGGAGGCCTCATCCCCTCAGGCTCGCCTCTTCAGGCTTAATCCGGAACTGCCTAGGGAAGTGAGCCGCAGGCAGTTCTGACTCCTCCGCCACCTGGGACCGGTAAGGACTGGAGCCAAAGCGGTGCCTGACGGCTAAAGGGAGGGTTTCTCAGGTCCCCACTTAAACACGATTTCTCGCGGGGCAGCTGGTGAGGCCCGCGGGCCCTCAGAGGGGAGCGTGCCGCAGGACCACAGGCCGCAGGCTCCTTTCGCCCTCTCCCCTCTCTAGTCTGGGTGGGCTCTGCTCTCCAGCAGCTTTCCTGCCCCCGGGGGGTGGGACAAGCCAGCTCGCGGAAAGGGCCTCTTAGGCCCCTGGCCCCGGCACCACCCCCAGCTCTCCTGTGGAACCTAATGTATTTAAACACACACACACACAAATCTTCATGGCCCAACCCGGTTCTGCACCAGCAAAAAAAAAAAAAAAATCGATCTAGTGGCCTCTTCACTGCCCTGGTGCTTTGGTCCTTTTCCTGTTTCCTCTGCCTCTCCTCGGACTCCAGGGCTGCCCCGTCCCTGGGGGCCCCGAGATTCAGGCCTTTGGTTCGGGAAGTTGGCAGATGAGGTATTTGTTTGTTTGTGACTGAGAGAAGGGAGGTGGGAGGAAGAAGCTCAGGGAAAAGGAGTTCAATCACTTGCTCTGGTTGAGTGTGAGACGCCTGGTCAGCATCCGTAGGGTAGGACCAGGTAGGGCCTGGGGGATAGAATGTTCCCGGAACAGGTGACTCACCCTGACCTTTCCCTCTGCTCGTCCCCAGGATGTGACCGTTTGCTGCCTGGGAGGTCTCAAGCGCTCAGGATTTCAGTGGGCCCCTGAGGTAAGGTGACAGACATCTTTACAATAAGGGACAAAGTTGTGGCTTTCTTACTTTCTGTTTTTCTCCGTTCATTTGTGGCCGACACGTTGCTGTTGAGAGAGAGTGTTCCTGATTGGGGATTACCTGACCCTGATTGCGGGTGCTGACTTAAGGGGAATCATGGTTTCAGGTTTGCAGCTTTCTGAGTGGCAACCTTAAAAACAGACAGGGTGACTTGCTTTCTCCTGCCTTCTTGAAAGAAAAAAAGTAAGAGCACCATGGGTCTTAAGCTGTGTAGAGCTGACGCCTACCACTTGGTGAGGCTAAAATGGGGCAATGCACATATCCTAAGGTTTTAGCTACGAAAGCAAAGCAATGCAGGTGTGGGGGTTCCCTGGTGGCCTGGTGATTAGGATTCTGGGCTTTCACTGCAGTGGTCTGATTCAGTCTCTGGTCAGGGAACTGGGACCCACAAGCCAAGCAGTATGACCAAATGAATAAATGAATCAAGTGGTTCATTCAGAGAAAATGTGTTGTGATTTAACATGTTCACGTGGGATTACTTGCTCATTTCTGTACCCTTAAGGGCTTTATTTCATTAAGTAAGTGAACTCCGTTGGATGGGGGCGAGGCACCATCTGAGTTCATTTCATGCGAGTAAACAAGATCATAGTAGCTCTGTGCCCAGCAACTTATGCCTACAGCTGTGTTGTATACTTATCTTGCTGGTACAGCTTTGAATTCACAGCATGTTTTGTTTCGGTTACAACATGTGGCTTCATAGGATATTAGTTCCCCAACCAGGGATCGAACACAGGATCCTGGCAGTGAGACGGCTGAGTCCTAAGCAAACCACTGGACTGCCAGGCAACTCCTGTTTTTTCGGTGCTTTGGTTTGTTTTGTGTGTGTGTGTGTGTGTGTTTTAATTTTTGCTCTATTTATAGGAGAACTCTTCTGTGTGTAAGTATGATGTGAATGGTATTATATAACTTGAAATGTTTGTGTTGTACATATGATCTCAAAAATTGAATAGTTTGAAAGAACTTAACACTTGTATTCTCTTGGCCTAGGATCTCTCCTGAGGTAGTAGTCAAGCTTTTGTCTGGCTTGGCAACCTCTGAAGACTTAGCTTGTTGAATCTAAGCTCTCTCACTTGGCTGTACTCATGAAGCCTCAGTTCCTCCTTCTGTGGGCCTCTGCAAGGGCTTCTCTTGTGGAGGCTGCTGTCTTTTCTCAGAATGAGCGATTCAGGAAAGCACTTACACCCATGATAAAGTGCAGAGTCTTTTTTCAGATGTTACACATCTTCACTTCTATATTTGCTTAGTCTCGCAGGTCAACCCTGTGATAGATTGAGAGAGAACTACACAGGGGTGGGAATATCAGGAGATTCGCTTCGCTTGAAAGCTGGTTACCATACCCATTAATCCACCATGCCAGCCTTTTTTTCATATGATCTCAGTTCTGTTACTGTGAGCAAATTATTTGGCTTGTGTACTCTTGTTGTGTCCTGCTAGTGCTGCTAAAGCTGCTTCAGTCATGTCCGACTCTGCAATCTCATGGACAGCAGCCCACCAGGCTCCCCCATTCTGGGATTCTCCAGGCAAGAACACTGGAATGGGTTGCCATTTCCTTTCCAATGAATAAGAGTGACAAGTGAAATTGAAGTCGCTCAGTCGTGTCCAACTCTGAATCCCATGGACTGTGGCCTACCAGGCTCCTCCGTCTGTGGGATAGATGTTTTTCTGAAACTCTCTTGCTTTTTACATGATCCAATGGATATCAGCAATTTGATCTCTGGTTCCTCTTCCTTTTCTAAAATCAGCTTGAAATCAGGAAGTTCACAGTTTACATATTGCTGAAGCCTGGCTTGGAGAATTTTGAGCATTACCTTATTAGCGTGAGAGATGAGTGTGATTGTGCGGTAGTTTGAGCATTCTTTGGCGTTGCCTTTCTTTGGAATTGGAATGAAAACTGACCTTTTCCAGTCCTGTGGCGACTGCTGAGTTTTCAAATTTGCTGGCATAGTGAGTGCAGCACTTTCACAGCATCATCTTTCAGGATTTGAAATAGCTCTACTGAAATTCCATCACCTCCACTAGCTTTGTTGGCAGTGATGCTTTTGAAGGCCTGCTTGACTTCACATTCCAGGATGTCTGGCTCTACATGAGTGATCACACCATCGTGATTTTCCTTGTCATGAAGATCCTTTCTGTACAGTTCTTCTGTGTATTCTTACCATCTCTTCTTAATATCTTCTGCTTCTGTTAGGTCCGTACCATTTCTGTCCTTTATTGAGCCCATCTTTGCATAAAATATTCCCTTGGTATTTCTAATTTTCTTGAAGAGATCTCTAGTCTTTCCCATTCTGTTTGTTTCCTCTTTCTTTGCACTGATTACTGAAGAAGGCTTTCTTATCTCTTCTTGCTATTCTTTAGACCTCTGCATTCAGATGCTTATATCTTTCCATTTCTCCTTGCCTATTGACTTCTCTTCTTTTCACAGCTATTTGGAAGCCTTCCTCAGACAGCCATTTTGCTTTTTTGCATTTCCTTTTTTGCATTGTCTCTTGTACAATGTCATGAACATCATTCCATAGTTCATCAGGCACTCTATCTATCAGATCTAGGCCCTTAAATCTATTTCTCACTTCCAGTGTATAATCATAAGGGATTTGATTGAGGTCATACCTGAATGGTCTAGCAGTTTTCCATGCTTCTTCAATTTCAGTCTGAATTTGGTAATAAGGAGTTCATTTTCTGAGCCACAGTCAGCTCCTGGTCATGTTTCTGTTGACTGTATAGAGCTTCTCCATCTTCGGCTGCAAAGAATATAATCAATCTGATTTCTGTGTTGATCAGCTGGTGATGATATGTAGAGTCTTCTCATGTGTTGTTGGAAGAGGATGTTTGCTATGACCAGTGCATTTCTTGGCAAAACTCTGTTAGTCTTTGCCTTGCTTCATTCTGCATTCCAAGGCCAGTTTGCCTGTTACTCCAGGTGTTTCTTGACTTCCTACTTTTGCATTCCACCCCCTATAATAAAAAGGACACCGTTTTTGGGTGTTAGTTCTACAAGGTCTTGTAGGTCTTCATAAAACCATTCAGTTTCAGCTTCTTCAGCATTACGTTGGGGCATAGACTTGGATTATTGTGATATTGAATGGCTTGCCTTAGTAACGACAGGGATCATTCTGTCGTTTTTGAGATTGCATCCAAGTACTGCATTTCGGACTTTTTTGTTGACCATGATTGCTACTCCATTTCTTCTGAGGATTCCTGCCTGCAGTAGTAGATAAAATGGTCATCTGAGTTAAATTCACCCATTCCCAGTCCACTTTAGTTCACTGATCCTAGAATGTCGACTTTCACTCTTGCCATCTCCTGCTTGACCACTTCCAATTTGCCTGGATTCATGGACCTGACATTCCAGGTTCCTATGCATATTGCTCTTTACAGCATTGGACCTTGCTTCTATCACCAGTCACATCCATTGCTGGGTATGTTTTTGCTTTGGCTCCATCCCTTCATTTTCTGAAGTTATTCTCCACTGACCTCCAGTAGCATATTGGGCACCTACTGACCTAGGGAGTACCTCTTTCAGTATCCTACTGTTTTGCCTTTTCATTTCTTAGTAATCACATAGCTGGCTCTCTATGTCTGTGAGTCTGTTTCTGTTTCATAGATAAGCTTCATTTGTGTCATATTTTAGAGTCCATGTAAGTGATACCATACGATATTGTTTCTCTTTCTTCTTTTTTTTTAATTTTTATTTACTTTATTTTACTTTACAGTACT
>NW_017193626.1:0-9718 GCF_001704415.2 Capra hircus
CCAGGAGGTTCTCCCCTCCAGGCGAGATGAGGCCCATTTCGCTGAGGCGTCTCGAGGCAAATCACCCAACCTCTGGAACTTCCAAAGGTTACTTCACACCCTTGCTGCAACACAAGAATTTCCCTGACATACCCGTCTCCACTCGAGAGGAAGCACGAGAGTCCCGCCCACATCCAGAGGAGCCGTTTCCCCCTCCTAGATCGAGAGGAGGGAACCTTCCCCTGCGTGGTCGGGAAAGAATTCCGGGCTTCCGTCGATCTCAAGCGGAGGCGCTCTCCACAGGAAAGGCGAGAGGAACTCCAGGGTCTTGCCAGCATTCCCAGAGTCCCCCAGATGTCTCAGTCCATTTCAGGGAAACCTGTTTTCCCTGCACTGCCCTCGACTTTCAAGCCGAGGATCGACTCACACCACGGTGGCACGTGGGACAGCCCTGTGGGAAGGCCTCGTGGGAAAGCTCGAGGGAAAGCCACAGATCCCTTGATCAACGCGAAGGGAAGCGTGACACTGCTGCTACAGCTCGGGAGGAGAGCGCACGTGCATGCCCCCACTCGGGACGAGGACTGACTCCCCTGGGGAGACTCCAGATGTACCCCAAGATCCATGTCAGCACTGGAGAGGAAGTCTCAGGTTCCGGCACCGACTCCACACAAGGTCTTAGACCCCGGTATCGAAGGGAGAGGAATCCCGAGAGGCCCCGAGCAACTCGCATGGGGACTGGCCTTTCCTGAGGCCACCACAGCGGGTCCCTGAGGTCCCCGTCGTAAGTCGAGAGCACCTGCCGCAACTCGAGAAAATCCAGGAGGTTCTTCCCTCCAGGCGAGATGAGGCCCATTTCCGCTGAGGCGTCTCGAGGATAATCACACCTAACCTCTGAAACTTCCACAGGGTCCTTCACACCCTTTCTGCAACTCAAGAAGTTCCCCGACATACCCGACTCCACTCGAGAGGAAGCACGAGAGTCCCGCCCACATCCAGAAGAGCCCCGTTTCCGCCTCCTAGCTCGAGAGGAGGGATCCTTTCCGTGCGTGGTCGGGAAAGAATTCCCGGTGTTCCCGTTGGCATCTCAAGAGGAGGCGCTCTCCACAGGAAAGGTCAGAGGAACTCCTGGGTCGTGTCACCATTTCCCAGAGACCCCTGGATGTCTCAGTCCATTCCAGGGAAAACTGTTTTCCCTGCACTGCCTCGACTTTCAAGCCGAGGATGGACTCACACCACGGTGTCACGTGGGACAGCCCGTGGGAAAGCCTCGTGGAAAGCCTCGTGGGAAAGCCTCGTGGGAAAGCCTGGCGGGAAAGCCCCTGATCCTTGATCTACCCGAAGGGAAGCGCGACACTGCTGCTAGAGCTCGGAAGGAAAGCGCACGTGCATGCCCCCACTCGAGTAGAGGTCTGACTGCACTGGGAGACGCCAGAAGTCCCCCAAGATCCATGTCAGCACTGGAGAGGAATCCTCAGGTTCGCCACCGACTCCACACAAGGTCTTAGGCCCCGGCATCGACGGAGAGGAATCCCGAGAGGCCCCCGAGCAACTCGCATGGGGACTGGCCTTTCCTGAGGCCACCAGAGCGGGTCCCTGAGGTCCCCGTCGTAAGTCGAGAGCACCTGCCGCAACTCGAGAAAATCCAGGATTTCTCCCCTCCAGGCGAGATGAGGCCCGTTTCCGCTGAGGCGTTTCGAGGCAAATCACACCTAACCTCTGGAACTTCCAAAGGGTCCTTCACACCCTTTCTGCAACTCAAGAAGTTCCCCGACATACCCGTCTCCAATTGAGTGGAAGCACGAGAGTTCCGCCCACATCCAAAGGAGCCCCGTTTCGGCCTCCTAGATCGAGTGGAGTGATACTTCCCCTGCGTGTTCGGGAACGAATCCCGGCGTTCCGTCGCATCTCAAGAGGAACCGCTCTCCACAGGAAAGGCGAGAGGAACTTCAGGGTCGTGCCAGCATTCCCAGAGTCCCCCAGATGTCTCAGTCCATTCCAGGGAAAACTTTTTTCCCTTCACTGCCTCGACGTTCAAGCCGAGGATCGACTCACACCACGGTGGAACGTGGGACAGCCCTGTGGGAAGGCCTCGTGGGAAAGCCTCGAGGGAAAGCCACAGATCCCTTGATGCACGCGAAGGGAAGCGCGACACTGCTGCTACAGCTCGGGAGGAAAGCGCACGGTGCATGCCCCCATTCGAGACGAGGACTGACTCCCCTGGGAAGACTCCAGAAGTACCCCAAGATCCATGTCAGCACTGGAGAGGAATCCTCTGGTTCCGGCACCTACTCCACACAAGGTCTTAGGCCCCGGCATCGACGGGAGAGGAATCCCTAGAGGCCCCCGAGCAACTCGCATGGGGACTGACCTTTCCTGAGGCCAGCAGAGCGGGTCGCTGTGGTCCCCGTCCTAGGTCGAGGCACCTGCCGACACTCCGAGAAAATCCAGGAGGTTCCCCCATCCAGCGAGATGAGGCCCATTTCCGCTGAGGTGGTCCTCGAGGCTAATCACACCTTAACCTCTGAAACTTCCAAAGGGTCCTTCACACCCTTACTGCAACTCAAGTAGTTCCCCGACATGCCGTCTCCATTCGAGAGGAAGCACGACAGTCCCGCCCCACATTCCAGAAGGAGGCCCAGTGTCTGCCTCATAGCTCGAGAGGAGGGATCCTTTCCCTTGCGTGCTCGGGAAGAATTCCCGGCGTTCCCATAGCATGTCAAGAAGAGGCGCTTCTCCACAGGAAAGGCGAGAGGAACTCCAGGGTCGGTGCCACCATTCCCAGAGTCCCCCACATGTTCTCAGTCCATTCCAGGGAAACCTGTTCTCCCTGTAATTCCTCGACTTTCTCAAGGCCCAGGATCCCCGACTCCACACCACCCGCCTCGCCTCGGACAGCCCCATGCTGGACTCCTCGTGGCGAAGCCTTGTGGAGCTCTCGAACGGGAACATGCACAGGATCTCCTCTCACATCAATCACCGGTGCTGGTAGAGCCGGCATCCGTCGCTTGGTGATCGACCTCGAGGCTTTCCCACAGGCTTTCCCACGAGGATTTCCCACATGGCTGTCCCACGTGCAGCGGGTGTGAGTCGATCCTGCTTGAAAGTCGAGGAATTACAGGGAGAACAGGTTTCCCTGGAATGGACTGAGACATGTGGGGGACTCTGGAATGGTGGCACGACCCTGGAGTTCCTCTCGCCTTTCCTGTGGAGAGCGCCTCTCTTGACATGCTATGGGACGCCGGGAATTCTTTCCCGAGCACGCAGGGAAAGGATCCCTCCTCTCGAGCTATGAGGCAGACACTGGGCTCCTCTGGATGTGGGCGGGACTGTCGTGCTTCCTCTCGAATGGAGACGGGCATGTCGGGGAACTACTTGAGTTGCAGTAAGGTGTGAAGGACCCTTTGGAAGTTTCAGAGGTTAGGTGTGATTAGCCTCGAGACACCTCAGCGGAAATGGGCCTCATCTCGCCTGGATGGGGAACCTCCTGGATTTTCTCGAGTGTCGGCAGGTGCCCTCGACCTAGGACGGGGACCACAGCGGACCCGCTCTGGCTGGCCTCAGGAAAGGTCAGTCCCCATGCGAGTTGCTCGGGGGCCTCTAGGGAATTCCTCTCCCGTCGATGCCGGGGCCTAAGACCTTGTGTGGGAGTAGGTGCCGGAACCAGAGGATTCCTCTCCAGTGCTGACATGGATCTTGGGGTACTTCTGGAGTCTTCCCAGGGGAGTCAGTCCTCGTCTCGAATGGGGGCATGCACGTGCGCTTTCCTCCCGAGCTGTAGCAGCAGTGTCGCGCTTCCCTTCGCGTGCATCAAGGGATCTGTGGCTTTCCCTCGAGGCTTTCCCACGAGGCCTTCCCACAGGGCTGTCCCACGTTCCACCGTGGTGTGAGTCGATCCTCGGCTTGAACGTCGAGGCAGTGA
Organism: Capra hircus; assembly: GCF_001704415.2. Classification (NCBI taxonomy): domain Eukaryota; kingdom Metazoa; phylum Chordata; class Mammalia; order Artiodactyla; family Bovidae; genus Capra; species Capra hircus. The sequence goes on from NW_017193626.1 coordinate 3,899, forward strand.
AGGGAAAAAAGTTTTCCCTGGAATGGACTGAGACATCTGGGGGACTCTGGGAATGCTGGCACGACCCTGAAGTTCCTCTCGCCTTTCCTGTGGAGAGCGGTTCCTCTTGAGATGCGACGGGAACGCCGGGATTCGTTCCCGAACACGCAGGGGAAGTATCACTCCACTCGATCTAGGAGGCCGAAACGGGGCTCCCTTTGGATGTGGGCGGAACTCTCGTGCTTCCACTCAATTGGAGACGGGTATGTCGGGGAACTTCTTGAGTTGGCAGAAAGGGTGTGAAGGACCCTTTGGAAGTTCCAGAGGTTAGGTGTGATTTGCCTCGAAACGCCTCAGCGGAAACGGGCCTCATCTCGCCTGGAGGGGAGAAATCCTGGATTTTCTCGAGTTGCGGCAGGTGCTCTCGACTTACGACGGGGACCTCAGGGACCCGCTCTGGTGGCCTCAGGAAAGGCCAGTCCCCATGCGAGTTGCTCGGGGGCCTCTCGGGATTCCTCTCCGTCGATGCCGGGGCCTAAGACCTTGTGTGGAGTCGGTGGCGGAACCTGAGGATTCCTCTCCAGTGCTGACATGGATCTTGGGGGACTTCTGGCGTCTCCCAGTGCAGTCAGACCTCTACTCGAGTGGGGGGCATGCACGTGCGCTTCCTTCCGAGCTCTAGCAGCAGTGTCGCGCTTCCCTTCGGGTAGATCAAGGGATCAGGGGCTTTCCCGCCAGGCTTTCCCACGAGGCTTTCCCACGAGGCTTTCCCACGAGGCTTTCCCACGGGGCTGTCCCACGTGACACCGTGGTGTGAGTCCATCCTCGGCTTGAAAGTCGAGGCAGTGCAGGGAAAACAGTTTTCCCTGGAATGGACTGAGACATCCAGGGGTCTCTGGGAATGGTGACACGACCCAGGAGTTCCTCTGACCTTTCCTGTGGAGAGCGCCTCCTCTTGAGATGGCAACGGGAACACCGGGAATTCTTTCCCGACCACGCAGGGAAAGGATCCCTCCTCTCGAGCTAGGAGGCGGAAACGGGGCTCCTCTGGATGTGGGCGGGACTCTCGTGCTTCCTCTCGAGTGGAGTCGGGTATGTCGGGGAACTTCTTGAGTTGCAGAAAGGGTGTGAAGGACCCTGTGGAAGTTTCAGAGGTTAGGTGTGATTATCCTCGAGACGCCTCAGCGGAAATGGGCCTCATCTCGCCTGGAGGGAAGAAACCTCCTGGATTTTCTCGAGTTGCGGCAGGTGCTCTCGACTTACGACGGGGACCTCAGGGACCCGCTGTGGTGGCCTCAGGAAAGGCCAGTCCCCATGCGAGTTGCTCGGGGGCCTCTCGGGATTCCTCTCCCTTCGATACCGGGGTCTAAGACCTTGTGTGGAGTCGGTGCCGGAACCTGAGACTTCCTCTCCAGTGCTGACATGGATCTTGGGGTACATCTGGAGTCTCCCCAGGGGAGTCAGTCCTTCGTCCCGAGTGGGGGCATGCACGTGCGCTCTCCTCCCGAGCTGTAGCAGCAGTGTCACGCTTCCCTTCGCGTTGATCAAGGGATCTGTGGCTTTCCCTCGAGGCTTTCCCACGAGGCCTTCCCACAGGGCTGTCCCACGTGCCACCGTGGTGTGAGTCGATCCTCGGCTTGAAAGTCGAGGCAGTGCAGGGAAAACAGGTTTCCCTGAAATGGACTGAGACATCTGGGGGACTCTGGGAATGCTGGCAAGACCCTGGAGTTCCTCTCGCCTTTCCTGTGGAGAGCGCCTCCGCTTGAGATCGACGGAAGCCCGGAATTCTTTCCCGACCACGCAGGGAAGGTTCCCTCCTCTCGATCTAGGAGGGGGAAACGGGTCTCCTCTGGATGTGGGCGGGACTCTCGTGCTTCCTCTCGAGTGGAGACGGGTATGTCAGGGAAATTCTTGTGTTGCAGCAAGGGTGTGAAGTAACCTTTGGAAGTTCCAGAGGTTAGGTGTGATTAGCCTCGAGACGCCTCAGCGGAAATGGGCCTCATCTCGCCTGGAGGGGAGAACCTCCTGGATTTTCTCGAGTTGTGGCAGGTGCTCTCGACTTACGCGGGGACCTCAGGGACCCGCTCTGGTGGCCTCAGGAAAGGCCAGTCCCCATGCGAGTTGCATGGGGGCCGCTCGGGATTCCTCTCCCGACGATGCCGGGGCCTAAGATCTTGTGTGGAGTGGGTGGCAGAACCTGAGGATTCCTCTTCAGTGCTGACATGGATCTTGGGTACTTCTGGAGTCTCCCCAGGGGAGTCAGTCCTCGTCACGAGTTGGGGCATTCACGTGCGCTTTCCTCCCGAGGTGTAGCAGCAGTGTCACGCTTCCCTTCGCGTGGATCAAGGGATCTGTGGCTTTCCCTCTTGGCTTTCCCACCAGGATTTCACACAGGGCTGTCCCACGTTCCACCGTGGTGTGAGTCGATCCTCGGTTGAAAGTCGAGGCAGTGCAGGGAAAACAGGTTTCCCTGGAATGGACTGAGACATCTGGGGACTCTGGGAATGGTGGCACGACCCTGGAGTTCCTCTTTCCTGTGGAGAGCGCCTCCTCTTGAGATGCGACGGGAACGCCGGGAATACTTCCCGAACACTCAGGGAAAGGATCCCTCCCCCTCGAGCTAGGAGGCGGAAACGGGGCTCCTCTGGATGAGGCGGAACTCGCGTGCTTCCTCTCGAGTGGAGACGGGTATGTCGGGGAACTTCTTGAGTTGCAGCAAGGGTGTGAAGGACCTTTGGAAGTTCCAGAGGTTAGATTGATTAGCCTCGAGACGACTCAGCGGAAATGGGCCTCATCTCGCCTGGAGGGGAGAACCTCCTGGATTTTCTGGAGTTGCGACAGGTGCTCTCGACTTAGGACGGGGACCTCAGGGATCCGCTCTGGTGGCCTCACGAAAGGCCAGTCCCCATGCGAGTTGCTCGGGCCCTCTTGGGATTCCTCTCCCGTTGATGCCGGGGCCTAAGATCTTGTGTGGAGTCAGTGCCGGAACCTGAGGATTCGCCTCCATTGCTGACATGGATCTTGGGGTATTTCTGGAGTCGCCCAGGGGAGTCAGTCCTCGTCTCGAGTGGGGGCATGCACGTGGCGCTTTCCTCTCGAGCAGTAGCAGCAGTGTCACGCTTCCCTTCGCGTGATCAAGGGATCTGTGGCTTTCTCGGAGGCTTTCCCACGAGGCTTTCCCACAGGGATGTCCCATGTGCCACCGTGGTGTGAGTCGATCCTCGGCTTGAAAGACAAGGATGTGCAGGGAAAACACGTTTCTCTGGAATGGACTGATACATCTGGGGACTCTGGGAATGGTGGCCCGACCCTGGAGTTCCTCTCGCCTTTCCTGTGGAGAGCGCTCCTCTTTGAGATGCGACGGGAAGGCCCGGGAATTCTTTCCCGACCACGAAGAGAAAGGAACCCTCCTCAGCTAGGAGGCAGAAACGGGTCTCCTCTGAATGTTGGCGGGACTCTCGTGCTTCCTCTCGAGTGGAGACGGGTAAGTCAGGGAACTTCTTGAGTTGCAGCAAGGGTGTGAAGGACCCTTCGGAAGTGCCAGAGGTTAGGTGTGATTAGCCTCGAGACGTCTCAGCGGAAATGGGCCTCATCTCGAATGGAGGCGAGAACCTCCTGAATTTTCTCGAGTTGCAGAAGGTTCTCTCGACTTACGACGGGACCTCAGGGACCCGCTCTGGTGGCCACACGAAAGGCCAGACCCCATGCGAGTTGCTCGGGGCCTCTTGGGATTCCTCTCCCGTTTATGCTGGGGCCTAAGACCTTGTCTGGAGTCGGTGCCGGAACCTGAGGATTCCTCTCCAGTGCTGACATGGATCTTGGGGTACTTCTGGAGTCTCCCCAGTGGAGTCAGTCCTCAAATCGAATGGGGGCATGCACGTGCGCTTTCCTTCCGAACGGTAGCAGGAGTGTTTGCTCTTCCCTTCGCGTGGATCAAGGGATCTGTGGCTCTCCCTCGAGGCTTTCCAACGAGGCCTTTCCCACGAGGCTTTCCCACGAGGCTTTCCCATAGTGCTGTCCCACGTGCCACCGTGGTGTGAGAAAATCCTCGGCTTGAAAGTCGAGGCAGTGCTGGGAAAACAGGTTTCCCTGGAATGGACTGTGACATCTGGGGGACTCTGGAATGGTGGCACGACCCTGAGTTTCTCTCGCCTTTCCTGTGGCGGGCGCCTCCTCTTGAGATGCGTCGGGAACGATGGGAATTCTTTCCCGAGCACGAAGGGAAAGAATCCCACCTCTCGAGCTAGGAGGCGGAAACGGGGCTCCTGTGGATGTGGGCGGAACTCTCGTGCTTCCTCTAGAGTGGAGACGGGTATGTCGGGGAGCTTCTTGAGTTGCATCAAGGGTGTGAAGGATCCTTTGGAATTTCCAGAGGTTAGGTGTGATTAGCCTCGAGATGCCTCAGCGGAAATGGGCCTCATCTCGCCTGGAGGGGAGAACCTCCTGGATTTTCTTGAGTTGCGGCAGGTACTCTCGAATTACGACGGGGACTTCAGGGACCCGCTCTGGTGGCGCTCAGGAAAGGCCATTCCCCATGCGAGTTACTCCTGGGCCTCTCGGGATTCCTCTCCCCCGTCGATGCCGGAGCCTAAGACCTTGCGTGGATTCGGTGTCGGAACCTGAGGATTCCTCTCCAGTGCTGACATGGATCTTGGGTACTTCTGGAGATTTCTCAATGGAGTCGGTCCTCGTCTCGAGTGGGGGCATGCACGTGCGCTTCTTCCGAGCTGTAGCAGGCAGCGTCACGCTTCCCTCGTGGATCAACGGATCTGTGGCTTTCCCTCGAGACTTTCCCACGAGGCTCTCACACGAGCCTTTCCAACTGGCTGTCCCATGTGACACCATGGAGTGAGTCCATCCTTGGCTTGAAAGTCGAGGCAGTGCAGGTAAAACAGGTTTCCCTGAAAAGGACTGAGACATCTGGGGGGACTCTGGGAATGGTTGCACGACCCTGGAGTTCCTCTCGCCTTTCCCTGTGGAGAGCGCCTCCTCTTGAGATGCGACGGAAACGCCGAGAATTTCTTTCCCGAGCACGCAGGGAAAGAATCCCTCCTCTCGAGCTAGGGAGATGGAAACGGGGCTCCCTCTGGATGTGGGCGGGACTCTCGTGCTTCCTCTCGAGTGGAGACGGGTAGGTCGGGGAACTTCTAGAGTTGCAGCAAGGGTGTGAAGGACCCTTTGGAAGTTCCAGATGTTAGATGCGATTAGCCTCGAGACGCCTCAGCGGAAATGGCCTCATGTCACCTGGAGGGGAGAACGTCCTGGATTTTTTGAATTGCGGTAAGTGCTCTCGACTTACGACGGGGACCTTATGGAACCGCTCTGGTGGCCTCAGGAGAGGCCAGTCCCCATGCGAGTTGCTCGGGGGCCTCTCGGGATTCCTCTCGATTCGATGCCGGGGCCTAAGATCTTGTGTGGAGTCGGATCCGGAACCTGAGGATTCCTTTCCAGTGCTGACATGGATATTGGGGTTCTTCTGGAGTCTCCCCTGGGGAGTCAGTCCACGTCTCGAGTGGGGCCTGCACGTGCGCTTTCCTCTTGAGCTGTAGCAGCAGTGTCATGCTTCCCGTCGAGTGGATCAAGGGATCTGTGGTTTTCCCTCAAGGCTTTCCCTCGAGGCATTGACACGAGTCTTTCCCCACAGGGCTGTCGCACGTGCCACAGTGGTGTGAGTCCGATCCTCGGCTTGAAAGTCGAGGCAGTGCAGGGAAAACAGGTTTTCCTGGAATAGACTGAGACATCTGGGGACTCGGGGAATGGTGGCACGACCCTGGAGTTACTCTCGCCTTTCCTGTGGAGAGCGCCTCCTCTTGAGATGGGATGGGAACGCCGGGAATTCTT
>NW_017193627.1:0-9717 GCF_001704415.2 Capra hircus
CTTCAAACCCTTGCTGCAACATAAGAAGTTCCCCGACATACCCGTCTCCACTCAAGAGGAAGCACGAAGTCCCACCCACATCGACAGTAGCCCCGTTTCCGCCTCCTACCTCGAGAGGAGGGATCCTTTCCCTGCGTGCTCGGGAAAGAATTCCCGGCGTTTCCGTCGCATCTCAAGAGGAGACGCTCTCCACAGGAATGGCGAGACGAACTCCAGGGTCGTGCCACCATTCCCAGAGTCCCCCAGATGACTCCGTCCATTCCAGGGAAACCTCTTTTCCCTGCACTGCCTCGACTTTCAAGCCGAGGATCGACTCACACCACTGTGGCACGTGGGACAGCCCTGTGGGAAAGCCTCGTGGGAAAGGAAAGCCTCGTGGGAAAGCCTCGAGGGAAAGCCACAGATGCCTTGATCCACGCGAAGGGAAGCGAGACTCTGCTGCTACAGCTCTGGAGGAAAGCGCACGTGCATGCCCCCACTCGGGACGAGGACTGACTCCCCTGGGGAGACTCCAGAAGTACCCCAGGATCCATGTCAGCACTGGACAGAAATCCTCAGGTTCCGGCACCGACTCCACACAAGATCTTAGGCCCCGGCATCGACGAGAGAGGAATCCCGAGAGGGCCCCGAGCAACTCGCATGGGGACTGGCCTTTCCTGAGGCCACCAGAGTGACTCCCCAGGGGAGTGGGTCCCTAGCAGTGTCATGCTTCCCTTCGCGTGGATCAAGGGATCTGTGGCTTTCCCTCGAGGCTTTGCTTTCCCACGAGGCTTTCCCAGTGGGCTGTCCCACGTGCCACCGTGGTGTGAGTCGATCCTAGGCTTGAAAGTCAAGGCAGTGCAAGGAAAACAGGTTTCCCTGGAATGGACTGAGACATCTGTGGGACTCTGGGAATGGTGGCACGACACTGGAGTTCCTCTCTCGTTTCCTGTGGAGAGTGCCCCGAGCAACTTGCATGGGGACTGGCCTTTCATGAGGCCAACAGAGCGGGTCTCTGAGTCCAAGTCGTAAGTCGAGAGCTCCTGCTGCAACTCGAGAAAATCCAGGAGGTTCTCCCCTCCAGGCGAGATGTGGCCCATATCCGATGAGGCGTCTCGAGGCTTATCAACAAGCGTCTGGAACTAACAAACGGGCCTTAAAACCCTAGCTGCAACTCAAGAAGTTCCCCGAAATACCCTCTCCACTCGAGAGGAAGCAGGAGAGTCCCGCCCACATCCAGAGTAGCCCCGTTACTGCCTCCTAGCTCGAGAGGAGGGATCCTTTCCCTGCGTGGTCGGTCAAGTATTCCCGGAGTTCCCGACTCATCTCAAGAGGAGGCGCTATCCACAGGAAAGGCGAGAGGAACTCCAGATTCGTGCACCATTCCCAGAGTCCCCCAGATGTCTCAGTCCATTCCAGGGAAACCTGTTTCCCTACACTGCCTCGACTTTCAGGACGAGGATCCACTCACACCACGGTGGCACTTGGCACAGCCCTTAGGGAAATCTCGAGGGAAAGCCACAGATCCCTTGATCCATGCGAAGGAAGCGTGACACTGCTGCTACAGCTGGAGGAAAGCGCACGTGCATGCCCCACTCGAGATGAGGACTGACTCCCCTGGGGAGACTCCAGAAGTACCCCAAGATCATGTCAGCACTGGAGAGGAATCCTCAGGTTCCGGCACCGACTCCACACAAGGTCTTAGCCCCGGCATCGACGGGAGAGAATCCCGAGAGGCCCTGAGCAACTCGCATGGGGACTGGCCTTCCTGAGGCCACCAGAGCGGGTCCCTGAGGTCCCCGTCGTAAGTCGAGAGCACCTGCACCAACTCGAGAAAATCCAGGAGGTTCTCCCCTCCAGGGGAGATGAGGCCCATTTCCTCTGAGGCGTCCCCAGGCTAATTACACCTAACCTCTGGAACTTCCAAAGGGTCCTTCACACCTTGCTGCAACTCAAGAAGTTCCCCGACATACCCGTCTCCACTCGAGAGGAAGCACGAGAGTCCCGCCCACATCCAGAGGAGCCCCGTTTCCGCCTCTAGCTCGAGAGGAGGGATCTTTCCCTGCGTGGTCGGGAAAGAATTCCCGGCGTTCCGTCGCATCTCAAGGAGGCGCTCTCCACAGGAAAGGAGAGAGGAACTCCAGGGTCGTGCCACCATTCCCAGAGTCCCAGACGTCTCAGTCCATTCCAGGGAAACCTGTTTTCCCTGCACTGCCTCGACTTTCAAGCCAAGGATCGACTCACACCACGGTGGTACGTCCTGTGGGAAAGCCTGTGGGAAAAAAAAGGGAAAGCCTCGTGGGAAAGCCTCGAGGGAAAGCCACAGATCCCTTGATCCACGCGAAGGGAAGCGTGACACTGCTGCTACAGCTCGGGAGGAAAGCGCACGTGCATGCCCCACTCGAGACGAGGACTGACTCCCCTGGGGAGACTCCAGAAGTACCCAAGATCCATGTCAGCACTGGAGAGGAATCCTCAGGTTCGGCACCGACTCCACACAAGATCTTAGGCCCCGGCATCGACGGGAGAGGAATCCGAGAGGCCCCCGAGCAACTCGCATGGGGACTGGCCTTTCCTGAGGCCACAGAGCGGGTCCCTGAGGTCCCCGTCGTAAGTCGAGAGCACCTGCCGCAACTCGAGAAAATCCAGGAGGTTCTCCCCTCCAGGCGAGATGAGGCCCATTTCCGCTGAGGCGTCTCGAGGTAATCACTAATATCTGGAACTTCCAAAGGGTCCTTCACACCCTTGCTGCAACTCAAGAAGTTCCCGACATACCCGTCTCCACTCAGAGGAAGCACGAGAGTCCCGGCCACATCCAGAGGAGCCCCGTTTCCGCCTCCTAGCTCGAGAGGAGGGATCCTTTCCCTGCGTGTCGGGAAAGAATTCCCGGCGTTCCCGTCGCATCTCAAGAGGAGGCGCTCTCCACAGGAAAGGCGAGAGGAACTCCAGGGTCGTGCCACCATTCCCAGAGTCCCCACATGTCTCAGTCCATTCCAGGGAAACCTGTTTTCCCTGCACTGCCTCGACTTTCAAGCCGAGGATCGACTCACACCACGGTGGCACGTGGGACAGCCCTGTGGGAAAGCCTCGTGGGAAAGCCGGAAAGCCTCGAGGGAAAGCCACAGATCCCTTGATCCCCGCGAAGGGAAGCATGACACTGCTGCTACATCTCGGGAGGAAAGCGCACGTGCATGCCCCCACTCGAGACGAGGACTGACTCCCTGGGGAGACTCCAGAAGTACCCCAAGATCCATGTCAGCACTGGAGGGAATCCTCAGCTTCCGGCCCCGACTCCACACAAGGTCTTAGGCCCCGGCATCGACGGGAGAGGAATCACGAGAGGCCCCTAGCAACACGCATGATAACTGGCCTTTCCTGCGGCCGCCAGAGCGGGTCCCTGAATCCCCGTCGTAACTCGAGAGCACCTGCTGAAACTCGGGAATATCCAGGAGCCTCTCCATTCCAGGCGACATGAGGCCCATTTCCGCTGAGGCATCTCGAGACTAACCACACCTAACCTCTGGAACTTCCAATGGGTCCTTCACACCCTTGCTGCAACTCAAGAAGTTCCCCGACATACCCGTTCCTCTTCACGTTCTGCCATAATGGTGGTGTCATCTGCATATCTAAGTTGATTGATATTTCTACCGGCAATCTTGATTCCAGCTTATGTATCTTCCATCCCAGCATTTTTCATGATGTACTCTGCATAGAAGTTAAATAAACAGGGTGACAATATACAGCCTTGACATACTCCTTTTCCTTTTTGGAACCAGTCTGTTGTTCCATGTCCTGCTCTAACTGTTGCTTCCTGACCTTCATCCAGATTTCTCAAGAGGCAGGTTAGGTGGTCTGGTATTCCCATCTCTTTCAGAATTGTGGCTAAAACAACAGTATAAGGACCTTTCCGATGTCAGGCCAAGGAATTGTGTTTCCAGTCATTGAGCCACACCTGATCACTGAGCACAAATTCATGAATCTGTTCCTCAAGGGGAATGAGATTCTTTTTTATACAAACTTAGTTACCTGATTTATTACCTTACCTAATTGTTCCATCTGCTGTGAAATCCCACCCCCCTTACTTGTGGCAAATCTGCTAACACCTGCCTCACTGTGGGAGGGGGTCTCCCATAGAAAATTTCATAAGGACAACAACTGTGGGAACGTGCGGTTACCCGTAATATGAGTAAGTCTGCCGGAAGCAAGCCCCATCCACGTACAGTCAGTCTCTATGATCCATTTTGAAAGTGTCTCTTCAAGAGTTTGGTTGTTTCTTTCCACCATTCCAGAACACTGGGGCCTATATGCTGTATGTAATTTCCACTGATATTTAGAGCTTCACATACCTGTTAATTAACGCGGCTACAAAGACAGGGCCATTGTCGGATTCTATACTGGTTGGAAACCCAAGTCTGGGAATTATTTCTCAAATCAGCGAGCTACTTCATTTTCTTTTTCAGATCAGGTAGGGAAGGCCTCTGCCCAACCGGAGAAGGTACCTACTATTCTAGTAAGTCATGATAACAGGTGACTGCCTTTGCTTCCCCGAAGGACACTCGCTTTCCCTGCATCCTGAGAACTCCACGTCTCAGCCAGTTGGAAAAGCGCTTCTTGGAGGTCATTATTCAGGGGCAACTTCCCCTGGAGCCCGGGGCCATAGGGAGCGGCTCCACACTCCCAGGGAAAAGGCAGAGCCACAGCCACACATCTGTCCCATCCCCTTTGCTCTGTAGGAGAGCTCTAGTGAGCCTAGGTCTGTCAGGAAAAATTCTTGGCTCCTATGGGGACACATTCTATGTGTGAAACTGCATCCAGGACCTAGGGGCCACAGGGCGCCTGTTTCTCTCGGGGGCGGAGGGGTGGGGGGCCTGAAGCAGTGCGGCCCAGCAACAGCTTCCACATCCATCCAATTGCTCTTTTCTTACCTCTGATAGAACTAGCTTTGTTCCAGCCTTTGGCAATTTGGAGGCAAGCGGGCCCCACTTCCTCCCCAAGGAGGCATGGGACCTACTTTGAGTGGAAAGGCCCCTCACGGAGCTGAACCCAGGAAGGCACCCAGTCATGTCTGACACATTCCTGCATCCTGCTTCTTCATGAGCAATACCGCTATAAGCTAGGCATGTCTTTCCAAGGCTCAGAAAGGACAGGGGAGATGCATGGTGCTGCCTCTGGAATTTCGGTCCTCTGAGCAGACCTGGAGGTCTCCCCTTGAAGGAGCTAACCAGTTTCTTCCAAATACAGGCTTGCAAACACACACTGGGTGGGCTGCCTCTTCTTCCCTGAAGGACGATCACTTTCCCCGCATCCTGTGAACTCTGCATCCCAGCCTGCTGGAAAAGCGCTTCTTGGAGGTCATTTTTCAAGGACAATTTTCCCTGGAGCCCGGGGCCGTAGGGAGGGCCCCATGCTCGCTGGGAAAGGCAGAGTCACATCCACAGTCTGTTCTACCCCTTTTGCCCTGTAGGAGAGCTCTAGTGAGCCTAGGTCTGTCAGGAAAATTCTTGGCTCCTATGGGGACACACCCTGTGTGTTAACCTGCATATCGGACCTAGGGGCCACAGGGCGCCTGTTCCTCTCGGGGGGGACCCTGAAGTGGTGCGGCCCAGCAACAGCCTGAACATCCATCCGATTGCTCTTTTCTTCCTTCTGATAGAGCTAGCTTTGCTTCTCGCTTTGGCATTTCGGAAGCCAGGGGGAGCCCCACCGCTGTTGTCCTGGGGTCTATTGGAGGTACCGGGTCTATTGGACCCCAGCATGGCACCCGACCCCCTCAGACACACTCCCGCAGCCTCCTTCCCCATGGGCAGGACTGTTCTGACCTAGGAATGTGTTCCCAAGGCTCAGAAAATGCAGGGAGACACACGGCCCTGACTCTGGAACTGAGGCCGTTGGAGCAGGCCTGGAGGTCTGACGTCTGAGACGCCAAACACTTGCTGCAAGATACAGGTGTGAAAACACACTCTCTGGGGCTGCCTTTCCTTCCTCCAAGGAAGAGAGCTTTTCCAGTCTCCTCCGTGCTGAGTCATACAAGGCTGGAAAGGTCTGGCTTCGAGGGCATTTCTCAGCGGCAATGGCCCCTGAGGCCCTGCACCCAGGGAGGGATCCTACCCTCCCAGGGGAAGTCAAAGCAACCTCCAAACAGCTGTTCTCTCATGTTTCCTCTGCAGGAGGGAGCTAGTGAGCCCAGGTCTGTCTGGAACGTTCTTGGATCCTGCGGGGAAATCATCCTGGGAGCCCACCTGGATACCAGTCGTAGGGGCTAAAATTCGCATTTTCCTTCCTTGGAGCCCTAACGCAGTACAGCCTAGCAACCTGCTTGAAAATCCATCCTGTTGCTGTTTTCTTCCCTCTGACAGAGCGAGCTTTGCTCCCCATTTGGGATTTCAGAAGCAAGGTGGTGGCCTGCAACTCCTTGCCTGGGGTCCATTGGAGGTGCAAGGTGCCCTCGACCAGGTGACCCCAGCATGACACCTGGCCCCCTCAGACACACTCCCGCAGCCTGCTTCCCCATGGGCAGGACTGCTCTCACCTAGGAATGTGTTTGCAAGGCCAGGAAACTGCAGGGAGACACAAGGCCCTGATTCTGGCATTGAGTCTGTTGGAACAGGCCTGCAGGTCTTCTGTCTAACAAGCCAAACACTTGCTGCAAGATACAGGCCTGAAAACACACTCTTGGGCTGCCTTTCCTTCCTCCAAGGAAGAGAGTTTTCTCAGCCTCCTGTGGGCTGAGAGTCACACAGGGCTGAAAAGCACTTGCTGGGAGATTATTTTTCATTGGCCATGGCCCCTGAGGCCCTGTGCTCAGGGAGGGCTCCCTCCCTCCCAGGGAAAGTCAAAGGAAGCTCCAAACGGCTGTTCAATCATGTTTCTGAGAGAGTCATTGCCAAGGCAGGTTTTATAAGAAGTTCAAGGGTCCCCAAGGAGAGAGGGGTCTAGAATTCTCAAGGAGGAAGGAAGGACAAACTGTTTTTCCCTCTACATTCCTTAGGATTATATAACAATCATGCATCCTTCTTGAGGACGGTCTCTGGAAAAAACCTTCTGGCTAATCCTGTTATCTTAAAATGTCAATTATGGGAGTAGGTCTAGTGAGTCTTTACAACCTCCAGACATTCTTTTGTTCGTTGTCATAACTTATTGGAGAGTATATAACTCCATTACTAACACTAGCAAGGGGGTACGCTTTCTGCCCCTTGTGATGTCTCTGTCAGAAGCTTTCTCTATCTCCTTTCTCCTTTAATAAAACTCTATTGCACAAAAGCTCTGAGCAATCAAGCCTCGTCTTGGGCCCTGGATTGAATTCTTCTCCTCCATAAGCCAAGAATCCCAGCATCTTTTCGTGGTTCAGCAACAATATTTCATTTCCTCTGCAGGAGAGAGCTAGTGAGCTTAGGTCTGTCTGGAACATTCTTGAATCCTGTGGGGAAAATATCCTGTGCACACATCTGGATACTGGGCCTAGAGGCCAAAATTCGCATTTCTTTCCCGGGGAGCCCTAACGTGGTGTGACTTAGCAACTGCTTGAAAATCCATCCCATTGCTGTTTTCCTCCTTCTGACAGAGCTAGCTTTGTTCCCTGCTTTGGGATGTCTCAACCGAAGGGCCGGTCCATAGCTACTCGCCTGGGGCCCATTGGATGTGCAAGGTGCCCTCGACTAGGTGACCCTAGCATGGCACTCAGCCCGCTCAGACACACTCCCGAGGCTTCTTTCTCATGGGAAGCACTGCTCCAACCTAGGAATGTGTCTGCAATGCTTGGAAAGTGCAGTGAGACACACAGCCCTGACTCTGCAATTGAGGCCCTCAGAGCAAGCCTGCAGCTCTGATGTCTGAGAAGCAAAACACTTGCTGCAAAGAGAGGCCTGAAAACACACTCTCTGTGGATGACTTTCCTTCCTCTAAGGAAGATAGTTTTCCCAGTCTCCTGCTTCCTGAATGTCACACAGCTGGAATGCGCTTGCTTGGAGGTCGTGATTCAGTGGCAATGACCCCTGAGGCCCTTTGCCCAGGGAGGGCTCCCACACTCACAGGCAAATCAAAGCAACTTCCAAGTGAGTCAGCTCTTCACATCAAGTGGCCAAAGTATTGGAGTTTCAGGTTCAGTATTAGTCCTTCCAATGTATATTCAGACCTGATTTCCTTTAGGATGGAGTGGTTGCGTCTCCTTGTAGTCTAAGCGACCTACAAGCATCTTCTCCAACACCACAGTTCAAAAGCATCCAATTTTCAGCTGTCACTTTCTTTATAGTACATCTTTCATATCCATCCATGACATATGGAAAAACCATAGCCTTGACTGGATGGATCTTTGTTGGCAAAGCAACGTCTCGGCTTTTTAATATGCTGTCTAGTTTGGTCATCACTTTTCTTCCAAGTCATAAATACGTTTTAAGTTCATGGAGGCAGACATCACCTGCAGTGATTTCCAAGCCCCCCAAAATAGTCTGCTGCTGTTTCCAATGTTTTCCCATCTATTTGCCATGAAGTGATGAGACTGGATGCAATGATTTTTAGTTTTCTGAATGCTGAGCTTTAAGCTAACTTTTTCACTCTCCTCTTTCACTTTCATCAGGAGACTCTTTAGTTCTTCTTCACTTTCTGCCATAAGGGTGGTGTCATCTGCATATCTGAGATTCTTGATATTTCTCCCAGCAATCTGGATTCCAGCGTGTGCTTCCTCCAGCCCAGTGTTTCTCATGATGTACTCTGCATATAAGTTAAATAAGCAGGGTGACAATACACTGCCTTGACATATTCCTTTTCCTATTTAGAACCAGTCTGTTGTTCCATGTCCAGTTCGAACTGTTTCTTCCTGACCTGCATACAGGTTTCTCAAGAGACAGGTCAGGTGGTCTGGTATTCCCATCTCTTTCAGAATTTTTCCCAGTTTATTGTGATCCACACAGTCAAAGGCTTTGGCATAGTCAATAAAGCAGAAATAGATGTCTTTTTTTCTGGAACTCTCTTGCTTTTTCAATGATCCAGTGGATGTTGGCAGTTTGATCTCTGGTTTCTCTGCATGTTTTAAATCCCTCTTGAACATTTGGAAGTTCACAGTTCATGTGAACTTGGAGAATTTTGAGCATTACTTTACTAGTGTGTGAGATGAGTGCAATTGTGCAGGCAGCTTGAATATTCTTTGTCATTGCCTTTCTTTGGGATTGGAATGAAAACTGACCTAATGACTAGATGTTTTCAATTGCATATGCTGAAAGAACTGGCTGTGCAGTTTTGAAAGAAAAAAAAATCATTTTAACCCATTTTCTCTGAAGTGCAAGGCATATCATGGCCATCCCTGAATCATAAAGTCACCTTTTCTTTATGTAGTCATAGTTTCATGCCTAAATTATAGGCCATCTCGTGCTCAAATGGACTCTGATGTCAGGGGCAGATCAACTAATAAAAAGCTTGGATTGTCCCTCTGGAGGAAAGTGAGATCTTGGTCCACGAGAAGAATCTGAAGGGTTAAGGGAACTTGCAAGAGTGGGGAAAGCTTAGTCCATCCTACATGTACCAAAATCTTAAATAAGGCTTATTTACTTTACCGAAGTAAAAAAACAGATGATGAAAACAATTATAAATCAATGAAAGGTAAAGAAATCCATAGTCTGTTATCAAAATTGCATTCTAAGAAAACTTTGTTCTCTTAACCTAGAGAGGAGACTAAATTCCATCTGTACCAGCTTAACAAACAGAACAAATTATCGGTAAGCTTAAAAAAAGTATATTCCATATATC
>NW_017193628.1:0-21007 GCF_001704415.2 Capra hircus
CCAATCAGGTAAATTCTAGAATCGAACTTTCTATCTTACGAGATGAACGAAATGACTTTGCCAGGCACCCTCATGCTTGAGTGGCTCAGAACTGGCCAACTTTTTCCAAAATTTACAATTTGTTGTTCTGGATTTAATGTAAGACTTCTTGAGATCTCTAAAATATGACATTTAATTATAAGGCATAACACAGAATATTAGTTCAGCAAAATTCAGAATATCTGGAGTGTTACCATTACTTCCCAAACTAGACTGAAGGCTAGATTGAGGTTCAGGGCTTATATGTAATGAAGAAAGAAAAATGAGTCTCCCATTTATTTATTCCTTAGGTACTAGACTCCCCTTCATGGACCACAGCCTTGTCATGGTAAAGGGATTTTCATAACTCAGTGAAGCCAAGAGTCATGCCGTGCAGAGCCACCCAAGATGGACAGGTCATAGTGAAGAGCTCTGACAAACTGTGGTCCACTGGAGGAGGAATGGCAAACCACTCCCAGTATTCTTGCCTCCAGAATCCCATGAACAGTATGAAAAGGCAAAAAGATGACACCAGAAGATGAGCCCCCCAGGTTAGAAGGTGTCCAATACGCTACTGGGGAAGAGGGGGAGGGTAATTACTAATAGCCCTGGTAACTTATATGGAGAGTACATCATGTGAAATGCTGGACTGGATGAATCACAAGCTGCAATCAAGATTGCTGGGAGAAGTATCAACAACCTTAGATATGCAGATGATACCACTCTAATGGCAGAAAGTGAAGAGGAACTAAAGAGCCTCTTGATGAGAGTGAAAGAGGAGAGTGAAAAAGCTGACTTAAAACTCAACATTCAAAAATTTACAATCCTGGCATCTGGTCCCATCATTTCATGGCAAATAGAAGGGGAAAAAGTGGAAGCAGAGACAGATTTTATTTTCTTGGTCTCCAAAATCACAGCAGATGGTGACTGCACCCATGAAATTAAAGACACTTGCTCCTTGGAAGGAAAGCTATGACGAACCTCGACAGTGTATTAAAAGGCAGAGACATCACCTAGCCAACAAAGGTCCATCTTGTCAAAGCTATGGTTTTTCCAGTAGTCATGTACAGATGTGAGAGCTGGATCATAAAAAAGGCTGAGTGCCAAAGAATTGATGTTTTCGAACTGTGTTGCTGGAGAAGACTCTTGAGAGTCCCTTGGACTACAAGAAGATCCAACCAGTCCATCCTAAAGGAAATCAACCCTGAATATTCATTGGAAGGACTGATGCTAAAGCTGAAACTCTAATACTTGGCCACCCGATGTGAAAAGCCGACTCATTGGAAAAGACCCTGATGTTGGGAAAGATTGAGGGCAGGAGGAGAAGAGGGTGTCAGAGGATGAGATGGCTGGATGGCATCACCAATGCAATGGACATGAACTTAGGCAAACTCTGGGAGATAGTGAAGGACAAGGAAGCCTGTTGTGCTGCAGTCCATGGGGTTGCAAAGAGTTGGACAGGACTTAATGACTGAACAAGAACAACAGCTAGGCTACAGGCATGCTCCCAGGAGATTTGAGGGGCTCTCATGTGCATTATCTCACTTAGTCACCAGGAGAACCATAAAAAGTGTCATGATTTATATGCTGCAGATGAAGAAACAGGATAAGAGAGTTCATGTAACCTGTCTGAGGTCACACACCAAGTAAAAGGCCCAGTGGTTACTGGAACCCAGATTTGTGATTCCAAGTTCATGTTCTTTCCACGATACCATGTTGCCTTTTCATACACTCATGTGAACCTCATGTAATGTACCATATGCCCTGAAGCATTGCCTACACATATTAGGTATTTAATCCAGTGGCTGCTTGAATACAGCATGAACAATTACTGTGACATAGGGAGTGTTTTAAGGTTTCTTTACAGGTTTCAAACACTTTTTGTCTCACAACAATCCTGTGAGGTTGGTTCTATTATTTAATTTTACAAATGAGGAAAAGAAGGCTTACAGTGGATGAACAACTTCCCCAAGGTCATTCAAACAGGAATTTATCTTCTTCCAAATTCTGACTCTTAATTTTTGGTGATCTCTGCAGGTAATGAAAAGGAGTCTCTTTTCCTTTGGCATCCTGCTGATGGTCAGAAGGAAGACAAGAAGAAGGAGGAGCCAGTAAATACAAAAGACGTAGTTCTGCTCTTAATGGAATGGAGGGTGAGGGTGGACAAGGGTGGAAGGAGAGGACACTCAGTACCTAGAAGTCAAGTCAGTCAAACCAGAGTTTCATAGAGAGCACCTCAGTAGCACACTAGAGCCTGTGCAAACTTTCACCAGCCACAGATGGTGGTTTTGTCCAACTGCACCCTTTTTTGCGGCAGTCACTGCTAACTTTAGCAAAGAGAAATTAGGAGAGCGGAGGGTCTGTTCCTTCAAGTTAATCTGGATTCCAGCAAAAGGCATATGTGAAGTGCCTTCCCAGGTAGTAGATTTGTTACACAGAGTGCCTGTGATTCAAAAACTCATTCATTCTTTTAAAGTTATGCCCCTCAGCATTCTTATCACTTCCTTCAATTGCATTCTTGTCCCTCTACAATTTCCATGGAAAATTCTGTTGCCAATGAAAGTCAGCATGATGGGAAAAGAGAGTTGCTCTACAGATCTTGAAGGCAACAGACAACACTGTGCTTGTCAAACTGATCAAAATGTTAGATTTAATTACACAAATGTAACAACTTAGTGGCCTTTCATAGTACTCTCTCCCCAAGGACTGTTGGGTCGGAGCGCCAATTCATTCTGTCAGCTTGACTGCTTTCAACTATTAGAAACGGTTCCCTTGGGAAGAGCAGGAAATCAGTTATGATCTTTTGTCTCTGATCTGAGGTCCAGAAAAGTCACTATTCTAGTGACTGAGCCACAGATTTTCCCCTGATTTCACTCTCAATTCCTCAATTAGGTCACTATTACCCATGAAAGCTGCTGAGACTTAACAGATGGAGGCTGTCCTCAGAAGTGGCTGAAGGATGACAGAGGCTCATCAGTGATGGCACTGCCCCCATAACATCTGGATGAGCAGTTAGCTCCTAATTCTTATCATGGACCAGCTCCCCCTTGGGTCTCTGGCCAGGAACCAACGTGAGAGTGTGGCTTCTGGAAAAACAGAGATGTTCATTGGACTCTAATAACCCTCTCCCAATGGCTGGTCATGGACACTTCTGTTTCCCCATCTACAAAGATGACAGCCACCTCTTGCATAATGAACCATCCCTACTGTGTGCCTAATTCATACACAGCTCTGCAGATGTGATCTGCTTGTGTCCACTATCTAAATGGGGCTAAGGGCGCCAAGGAAATGTACAGACATCCTCTTTTGCCCCTAGAGACCAGGCATGCAGTCTGAGAGCTGCATGGTCTTGGAGGGAGGGCGGGCGAGGCTGCACAGGAGGAAGGGTTCTTTTCTCTCTGTGTCTCATATTCCTCCATGGGAGAGCAGAAGGCTCATTTCTTTTTAAAATTGTTTTAGCTTTCATGTATTCTTCAGTGATGTTTAATACATTGACAGGGTTGTACAATCATCACCACAATTCGAGAACCGTCTGTCAGCCTCGAAATATCTCTTGCTCCCATTTTCCCTATTCCCACTCCCTGCTTTTCTTTCTCTATGGATTTGCTGTTTCTAAACATTTCACGTAAATAGAATCATAAAACATGTGGTCTTTCCTCACTGGTTTTCTTCCCTTAGTATAAAATATGTGGAGGTTGTAGCATATATATGAGTGGTTCATTTCTTTTAACCACTGAGTAGTCTTTGAAAGCTATTTCTTAGCGCCTTCCCCCTCAATTTCCTCAATTAAACAAGGCCCAGAGGTGCGGCCCTGCCCAATCCAGCTGCTGCTCACTTCTTCACACTCATCTCTCACCACTCCCACTCCCCACGCCACAAGCATGTGCTATGTGTGCCATACTTAGTCGCTCAGTCGTGTCTGACTCTTTGCGACCCCAAGGACTGTAGCCTGCCAGGCTCCTCTGTCCATGGGATTCTCCAGGCAAGAATACTGGAGTGGGTTGCCATGCCCTCTTCCTGGGGATCTTCCCCACCCAGGTATTTAACCCAGGTCTCCCACATTGCAGGCGGATCCTTTACTGTCTGAGCCATCAGGGAAGCCACAAGCATCCTGGCCCTCTTTTAGGTCCTCACACGTACCATGTCTAGTCTACTGCAGGACTATGGGAAATGCAGTCCCATTGCCCTAAACACTAGCCCCTTCAACATGCACACACATACCTCACTTGATTAATTCCTACTCATCCTTCGGATCTCTGTTTAAGACGTATTCCCTCAGAAAATCCTGCCCTGACCCTTCAGCCTGGATCTGGCTTTTACATGCTTTCTTAGCATCTCCATCAGAGCTCTTATTTTCTGTGTACTTGGTTCACGCCATGTGTAATTACTTCTTTAAGACCTGTCCCGTGCCCACCCCCACACCTTCTGCACTTCCACTCAAGTCCCCCTCCCCTTCCACTGAGCTATAAATGTAACCAGGGCTGGCATTACATCTGCTTTGGTTACCACCAGCCCAAGACCAGACACACAGCTGGTGTGCTGTAAATGTTCTCTCGTGCCTGCCTGCCTGAGTCTTTGCCTCTGGCGCTGCAGATACTAAATCTTCTCTCTTCGTGTCTAATTCTCTCATCACAGCAGGAAGAATCCGTACTTTATAAGCCACGGAGTTCCTAAATGTGTCAGTCTATAAAGATGGGCTGTTTTCGACAGGTACCATCAACAGGCGGAAGATAAAGTCAACCTGACAGCTAGAATGTAGTCGGTACAAAGTGTCCCGGAGGCCCACTGCCCACTGTGGAATGGAGGGAATGTCCCCAAGTGATGAGAACTCCTGAACACTTCTCAGCTTTTCAAGTAGCTCCTGGGGAAGACCCGGGGGGCAGCCTTGTTCTGCGAGCCGCTCACTCAGGCTTTCATGTAAGGCCCATTCCAGCACACCAAGCGGCACTTTGACTGGCTGTCTGTTTGACTCTACTTTCAACACCTCTCTCCAAAATATGACATATGTCAGAATGAATCCAAGTAGCCTTCCAGCCAGCTTTTGAGGCCACACAAAGCTCTCCACCCATTGGACACACTGAAAGACACTTGATGCTGTTTGAGAACACTCCTCTTAATCTGCTGATAACCTTTTCTGTCTGGCTGGCCAGACCTAAGAAAACATGGCTTTTCATTTGGGCCGATTTAAACTAAAACCACCCCGAACCATCAACTGCTAAAAAACATGTCTTTGTACTTGGGCGCCTTTGCTTTTGAATCTTGGCAGGAGATTCTTAAAGGGCAAATGGATTAAATAAATGAATGCCAATCACAACAACAGCAGCGAAGAGTAATAATTCAATTCAACCAGCAGTTACTGAGTCCTTACCATGTGCAGGTCCCTGCTCGCAGTCCCTGGGAGGTAGAGATGAATAAACTGTGGTTTCTGCCCTCCAGGAGCTCATGATCTGGAAGAGAGGATAGGAGTGCCCATAAATAATGCTAATAAGGATGGTGCTTGGGAACTCTGGGGGAGAAGTGCAAGCAAGGGGCTCTGGGAGTGCAAGGAGGGAAAATTAATTTCAACTGAGACCAGGAGAGTTCTTGGCAGAGGAAGGAATAAATATGACACACTGTTTTATTCTCACAACATCAGAAGAAAAGACTTTTGACTATTCTGCTTGGATCTAGATAGGGCCCCTGGACTGCCTTGGAAGTGCAAGTTCCACTTGAATGCAGTTCATTGGTTCCAGGGGAGGAAGGTAGAAAGCATCTCCCTGACCATCAGACCCCAGAAGAAGCAGTTCCACTTTACCCATCAGCCCAAAGATCCTGCTCCAACTCCCTGATGCCCCGTCACCAGCCACAAAGGCACACAGCCTTCTAGACGTGACTCTGGTCCCCTGTTGCTGAACTGAAGTCACCTCCTCTGTGTAAGCTGCCTTAGTCCCTCCTGCACACCAGTGAAGGAGCAGGCAGTCCTGGTGGGGTCAGCCTGCTTCCAAGGTTCCTGTGGTCTCTGGTACAATTAGGACATCATTCCCTATGTATACCTTTCCTAGCAAAAGGTCACTCACATCCCCTAGGCTTGCAAAGATCTCACAGCATCAATGTTAGGGGCAGCTGCATTTCAACAGGATTCTAAGCCTTTACCACTGGGAGCATGGGGACCTGACAGGCTGGGCTTTCCCTAAACCTGGGTTGACTCTGCTTATCTGACCTGAGGGTAGAAAATAGTTTGCAGCTTGGTGTGAAACAGTGGGTGCCCTATTTAGGGAAAAAAAAAAAAAAAACACCTTTTAAGGTTTAAGGATGAAAGCATTTGACAAGCTGGGAACAACAGCTAATCAACATTTCAAAGAGGTGAGTAACAGGTAATAAATACTGTGAAGCCCAGAGCCCCGAATGTGGCCTCTGATGAACACTCTCCACTTGACCTTGTCAGGGCAGCAAAAGGATACAGGGTCACAAGGGTTGGGAGTCCAGGTGGACTCCAGGTGGAAGGAAATGGCTACACCACCTGCCAACTAAAGAGCTGAATCTGGGCAAGTGACTTCAACCCTTTGAGCCTCACACTCTTCACCTGGAAACTGGATCCAGTGATTGCTCCCTCACAGAATTGTGGGAAGGTTCATTATTTAGCTGATGATGTTGTGTATATATTGGCCTAGCACAGTACTTGGTATACAGTAGGAGTATAATGAGTCCCCACCTTTTCCTCTGCTTCTCCTACCCTCTTGTCTCTTTCCCCTCTAAAACCAGCCATTAGATGCTAGTGAAACATAATCTTAGTATTTTCTGTGGTTATTCACCAACGTTAGTGAGTTAGTTGAACAGTTCAGTTTCTCGAAGGTGCTTTTCTGTGAGGTGGGTTGCAAAGTGTTCCGTCTAGAGGTCATGAGTCCTCAACAACAAACAAAAGAGCTCCCCACTCCCAGCTGAATTAAGGGAATGATTGGGCGATTTCACCAGCATCTAAGGGAGCTCCTATGTGTCGGTGGTAAGAGATTTTCTCAGGACCTCAGAATTCATCCCTTGGAAGAAAAGGCTGCTTGCTCTAGCTGTATTCAATACCGCAGCCTTTTGGATTTTGTCAGATGAAAGTCAAAGGAGTAGAGATACTCTGCTCTGAAGGCTTGAGGTCTCTGAGCAGAGCGTATTGAAAAGGTGCAATGAGACATGCCAGGCGCAAGGGATGCACATGCGAGCCAGGCAGGGGACCAGGGAGGGGAATGGAGGTGGAAGAAAAGCCTAATTAACAGCCCTGTTCACTTGTTTCTCTAGTCATCTGGATTGAAATACCATCTATATGCTGAGAACTCCGAAATTTTATGTGTAACCAAGACCATTCTCTAAATTTCACACATGTATATACCTCCAACAGAACATCTCCACTTGAATATCTAACAGCTACCTTAAACTCAGTATGTCCACAACTTCATGTTGAACCCTGCCCTCCAAGACATGTTCCTCCCTCAACTGTTCCTATCTCCATAAATGAGATCACCATTCATCTACTTGCTCAGACCAAACATCTTCAGGTTACCCCTGACTTGTCTCTTTTTTCCTAACATCTTTCATCTCAGTTCAGTTCAGTTCAGTTGCTCAGTCATGTTCAACTCTTTGCGACCCCATGGACTGCAGCACGCCAGGCCTCCTTGTCCATCACCAACTCCTGGATCCTACTCAAACTCATGTCCATTGCATCGGTGATGCCATCCAACTATCTCATCCTCTGTTGTTCCCTTCTCCTGCCTTCAGTCTTTCCCAGCATCAGGATCTTTCCAAATGAGTCATTTCTTCACATCAGGTGGCCAAAGTATTGGAGTTTCAGCTTCAGCATCAGTCCGTCCAATGAATATTCAGGACTGATTTCCTTTAGGATGGACTGGTTGGATCTCCTTGCAATCCAAGGGGCTCTCAAGAGTCTTCTCCAATACCACAGTTCAAAAGCATCAATTCTTTGGCACTCAGTGTTCTTTATAGTCCAACTCTCACATCCATACATGACTACTTTCTTTCTAGCCCATCAGAAATCTTAGCCCATCAGAAATCTTATCGACTCTTCCTTCAGCATACATTCACAATGTAACCCGGTCTCCCTAGCTCTGTCACTGGCCCTCCAGTTTAAATAACTCACATCTCTCACCTGTATTTCTGGACTAACCTCCCAAAATATCCCTCTTGCTTATTCCTGGTCCTCATGTTGTCTGCTAAGCATGGTAGCTGGGGCAGTCCTGAGTAGTGGTCAGTTCATTTCACCTCTGCTCGAAACCTCTCCTTAACGATCCATCTCAGAATAAAATTCCAAGTTTTGCTTAGAGCCATGAGGCCCTATACGATTCGGCTCCCCTCTATCTTTCTGAGTTCATATTCCACCACTCCTCCCACACTAGGAACCAGCTCCATTCACTTCCCTGCTATTCCTTAAATATGCCTAGTGTATCTCCACATCAGAGCCTTGGGATTTTCAGAACTCTTTGCCTGGGATGCTCAGGTATTTGCAGATCTTGTCCTTGCACTTGATTTAGGTCTCTTCCCAATCGTCCCTTTGGCACCACAACAAAAGAATGCGCACACACACTTCTGTTGGTTACCACCTGCCCCTGACCCTGCTTTCATCTTCTTATCAACTATGACCATCTGGCATTTCTTTGGTTATCATCTCCCCTCCCTGCACTAGACAAAAAGCTTCTTTTCATTTCAAAATTCATATTTTAAAATCTGAATTTCTCTGTGATTTCCCTCTACAAATTCTCTGCCTTCCTTAAGAATCCTCCCACATATTCCTCCACCCAGTGGCAGTCAGGGTGGCATTTCAGAAAGCTTCTCAACCCTCTTGAATTGTCTTCTCTTGTAGAGTCTCATGCTTTGGACTTGGACTTCAGACTTGCCTCAGCCATCCCCCTTCCAGAGGGCAAAGACTGTGGTTTTTTAACTCACTCCTTCTTTAGGGTTTTATCACTTCTGCCTCCCAAATGATTCCCTCTGTTGGTCAGAATTAGGTTTAAAGCCACAGTCCCTCTAGTTGTTTTCTCTAGGAAACTGTCAGCACAATTTTGATAACTTTTCAGCTGCTCACTTGTCAGGTGCACTATAACAACCCCCATAGAGTACCTATAATATCTATGATCAAAGAGTTGCAAGCCCATGCATTCTTTGCAAACAATAGCATGCACATGGTATAAAATCAACTAGTATAAACACAGAATGCATGAAGACTAACTATCCCTTCTTTACCAGTTCTCCAGTTACTCTCCATGGCAACCACTTCCCCCAGATCCCTGTGGACCCTTTGAAAGAGGACTCTGTTATTTTGTGGAAATGATCTATACCCATTGTTTTAAAGGAAAATCAAATCTTTCAGAAAGAGTTCATAGCAGCACTATCTACAATAGCCAAGACATGGAAACAACCTAAATGTCCATCGACAGAGGAATGGATAAAGAAGATGTTGTACATATATACAATGGAATATTGCTGTTTAGTTGCTAAGTCATGTCTGACTCCTGCATTAAAGGTGAAGTCTTTACCACTGAGCCACCTGGGAACTCCACAATGGAATATTACTCAGCCATAAAAAAGAATGAAATAATGCTATTTACAGCAACATAGATAGACCTAGAGATTGTCATATTAAGTGAAGTAAGTCAGACAAAGACAAATATCATATATGATATTGCTTAAACATGGACTCTAAAAAATGATACAAATGAGCTTATCTATGAAAGAGACTCACAGACAGAATAGATTTTATAGAACAAACTTGTGGTTGCCAAGGGGGAGGGGATGGGGGAAAGAATTGAGTAGAGATTTGGACTTAGCAAGTGCAAACTATTATGTATTGAATGGATAAACAACAAGGTCCTACTGTAGAGCACAGGGAGGTATATTCAATATCCTGTGACATAAATTTGGTATAAAAACCAACAGAAGGGTTTTTCTTTAAATCATTTCTACTTCCTGTGATAAACCATAATGAAAAAGAATAGAATCATAGGAGCCCCAGAAGAAGAAGACAAAAAGAAAGACCATGAGAAAATACTTGAGGAGATAATAGGTGAAATACCCCAAGACACATATTAATCAAATTAACAAAGATCAAACACAAAGAATACATATATATATATAACTGAATCATTTTGCTGTACAGCAGAAATTAATACACTGTAAGCCAACCATACTTTAAGAAAATAAATTTTAAAAAACCACTCAGAAACAAAAAGATTTTTAAAAATAATCTAGACTAAAATGACACTATACAGAGAAAACAATATTAATATTTTAATATATCCCATTATACTCTCTCTCTCCCCACATCCTTTAACTGCATATAAGGAGAACCATAGTGTACATGTTATATATTTTTTACCTTTTTCACTTAACATAATGTCACAGACTACTTTCCATATCAACACCTGTATATCTAAGTGAATGTCAGTTCAGTATACTGTATGACTTCACCCTCTCTCCTAGCAGATAAGCTCCTTTGAGATAGGGCAGCCCCTTCTGCCTCCCACTGAATTCAGGCTGGTCCCACTGAATTCCAGTGAGTACTATGATCCCATGCATGTTGTCCTGCATTAGACCTTCAGGCTGGCTTTGCATATCACATAGACCAAGTCATAAAAATTCCAGGATCTAAATTTTGTTTTCCAGTCGCTTTCTAATCACTATTCTCATGACAGTGTTACTTGTCAGGACCTTCAAAGTCATTTTCAAGGTTGAAAAATTACATGTAGGACTCATGGGACAGTGTTCTAAGAAAACTATGTAAGTAAGTAAGTGTTAGTCGCTCAGTCATGCCCGACTCTTTGCGACCCCATGGACTGCAGCCCACCAGGCTCCTCTGTCCGTGAGATTTTCCAGGCAAGGATACTGGAGTGGATTGCCATTTCTTTCTCCAAGGGATCTTCCCAACCCAGGGGTCGAACCCGGGTCTCCTGCACTGCAGGCTGATTTTTACTGACTGAGCTATAAGTGAAGCCCCAAGAAAACTATATAGCCATCATTAATTTTTAACAATTGTCATTGTTATTAATAACAATATTCATTGAGCATTTATTCTGTAACAAGCACGGTTGTAGCAATTAACAAAAACAAAAATTCTTGTCCTTGTGCAATTTATTTTCTAGTGGGACAAGACAGACAGTAACCAAAACAATATATCAGATGGTGATAATTGTTGAGAAGAAAAACAGAGCAAGATAAGAGGCAGTGAGTGACCACAGGGGTGGGTATGTGTGTGTTGTTGCACCCACAGAACCAGTGATGACTTCTCTGATGAGGAGACAATTGGGAAGAGATCCATATGAAATGAGGGGCAAGTTCTGCAAATATCTAGGTAAAGAGCATTCCTGGCTGAAGGTTCAGGAAATGCCAAGGCCTTAATTTGAGGATATGCTTTGCATCTTTAAGGAACAGCATGAGGCTTCATTCTGTTCTGAGCAAGAACAAAGTCAGGGGAGAGGTATGCTGCTAGAGATTGAAGGAGCAATGCTGATGGAATTCAAGAACAGCAGAACTCCAAATGTTTTGTTTTCTCTGAAAAGAGCAATGAGCTTCAGCTGAAGGTTAGAAAAGAACTTTAGTTAAGAGTCAGTGGAAGACCAAAATTGAGATGAGAGTGTAAGAGAACACAGAGGAGTTATAGAAAAGAGTTTAAAAGTCCTTACTCAGATGACAGTGTCCCTAAAAGAGAGAGCTTAGAAAAAAAGAAAACACACACACACACACACACACACACACACACACACACACGGAGTGCTATTATGCTATCATGCCAGAGTTTGAGGAATCAGAGAAAATAGGAGAGGATTTGAAATCAAGAAAATAGATACCTATTCTGATTTTTGAAAGTGGCAAAGATGAGATGATTCTGGACATTACAAATTCATGAGTTGGATGTTAATATTAAATAAAGTGAACCAAATGAAATGTTAAATGTATGGTTTAGGTATATCTAATAGAATTTGTAGTGGTTGCCAAGGCCATAAATGCTTATTGGGACCCAAAACAGGTTCACTAGGAACAAGACATATCTGATTAATATTAACTCCTTCCTTGGCAGGGTTTCTAGACTGGTAACCCTGAAAATATGGTAGGCAGAAAATCTGGAAGCATCAAGGCATCTGGAAATGCTGTTACTTGGGTACTGAGCCAGAAGTAATCTGCTGGTGGTGTTCTATTGAGGCCAGTCTTGGTCAGTGATTTTTTTCTTTTTTTCTGTGCTGGGTCCTCATTGTGGTGTACAGGCTCTTCACTGCAGTGCACAGACTTCTCTAGTTGTGGTGTGTAGGCTTAGTTGCCCCCTGGCATGTGCAATCTTAGTTCCCCAACCAGGGATCAAACCCACATCCCCTGCACTGGAAGGTGAATTCTTAACCACTGGGGTCACCAAGGAAGTCCCTGTGATCAGTGACTTTATTGAAAACTTGCATCAATAGAAGGCCACTTAATAGATCTGGATATGCCACAAAGCTAGAAAGGCTAGTAAATATCTTGGTTGACTGAAAAGGGATCCCAGAATAATGCAATTTAGAAGAATGATGGACAGAATTTAGACCAATAAAATTTAATAGATTAAATACATGATTTTGCATTTGAGCACAAAAAGCAATCATGATAAGAGCTTCAAGTTTTTTAAAAAATTAATTTGTTTATTTTAATTGGAGGCTAATTACAATAGTGTGGTGATTTTTGCCATACATTGACATGAATCAGCCACGGATGTACATGTGTCTCCTCATCCTCAAACCCCCTCCCGCCCCCCTCCCCATCCCATCCCTCTGGGTCATCCCAGTGCACCAACTTTGCATTGAACTTGGACTGGTCATCTGTTTCACCTAAGGTAATATACATGTCTCAATGCTATTCTCTCAAATTAACCTGCTCTCGCCTTCTCCCACAGAGTCCAAAAGTCTGTTTTTTTTATATCTGTGTCTCTTTTGCTGTCTCTCATATAGGGTCATTGTTACCATCTTTCTAAATTCCATTTATATATGTGTTAATATACTGTATTGGTGTTTTTCTTTCTGACTTACTTCATTCTGTATAATAGTCTCCAGGTTCATTCACCTCATTAGAACTGATTCAAATGTGTTCTTTTTAATAGCTGAGTAATATTCCATTATGTATATGTACCACAACTTTCTTATCTATTCATCTGCCAATGGACATCTAGGTTGCTTCAGTGTCCTATCTATTATAAACAGTGCTGTGATGAACATTGGGGTACACATGTCTCTTTCAACTCTGGTTTCCTCGGTGTGTATGCCCAGCAGTGGCATTGCTGGGTCATATGGCAGTTCTATTTCCAGTTTTTTAAGGAATCTCCACACTGTTCTCCATAGTGGCTGCACTAGTTTGCATTCCCACCAACAGTGTAAGAGGGTTCCCTTTTCTCCAGCATTTATTGTTTGTAAGCTTTTTGATAGCAGCCATTCTGACCAGTGTGAGATGGTACCTCATCGTGGTTTTGGTTTGCATTTCTCTGATAATGAGTGATGTTGAGCATCTTTTCATGTGTTTTTTAGAAGAGCTTCAAGTTTTAACTGACTGTAAATTCTCTGCTGTGATATGTAATACGGCTACGAAAGAGCAAATGTTACCTTAAGGCTTCATCATCCTAGAAGGACATCTTTAAGATACTGGACAATGAGTTCTCTGCAGGGACCCTGTTGAGCTTGTTCATGGTCAAAGCTATGGTTTTTCCAGTAGTTATGTATGGATGTGACAGTTGAACCATAAAGAAAGCTGAGCATCAAAGAATTGATGCTTTTGAACTGTGGTGTTGGAGAAGATTCTTGAGTCTCTTGGACTGCAGGGAAATCAAACCAGTCAGTCCTAAAGGAAATCAATCCTGAATACTCATTAGAAAGACTGATGCTGAAGCTGAAGCTCCAATACTTTGGCCACCTGATGCAAAGAACTGACTCATTAGAAAAGACCCTGATGCTGCGAAAGATTGAAGGCAGGAGAAGGGGACAAGGATGAAATGGTTGGATGGCATCACTGACACAATAGACATGAGTTTGAGCAAACTCCAGGAGACGGTGAAGGACAGGGAAGCCTGGCATGCTGCAGTCCATGGGTTGCAATGA
Source organism: Capra hircus (assembly GCF_001704415.2). Taxonomy (NCBI): domain Eukaryota; kingdom Metazoa; phylum Chordata; class Mammalia; order Artiodactyla; family Bovidae; genus Capra; species Capra hircus. The sequence continues at coordinate 14,100 of NW_017193628.1, forward strand.
GTCAGATAAGACTGAGCGACTGAACAACAATACTTTCATGACTTAGCATGATAGCTGCTGCACAGTATATACTCATGGACTGAATAATGGGCTAGTCCTGCTTTATTTTTGCCTTGGTCACCTCATGGCTCAATTTCCACTGTCAGTTCTGTCTACTGCATTTTGATGGGGATACTGACAACCTACTAAGAAATTAGCAGGATGGTGAAAGGAATAAAAACCATAGCTGGGACTTCCCTGGTGGTCCAGTGGCTAAGATTCCATGTTCCCAATGCAAGGGGCCCAGATTTGATCCCTGGTGAGGTAACCATATCCCACATGCTGCAACTAAAAGATCCTGCATGCCACAACTAAGACTCAATGTAGCCAGAGAAATAAATATTTTTTAAAAAACCCACCATATCCTATTGAGTCAATCAATGACTATATACTAAGTGCTAAATAAAACATGCCCAGTCCCTGCCCTCATGGTGCTTACATTTAATGGGAGAGACAGATAAACCTATAAACAGATACCTAATCATTTTTGGGGGAGTGATGTATGCTATGAAGAAAAATACATGGGGGGCGGGGAGATCATGATGGAGGTGGGAACGGGGTTTCTTTTTGAGACAATGGTCAGGGAAGGCCTCTCTGAGAAGCTGATACTTAGGCAAAATGAAAGAAATAAACAAACCTGGCTGCTACCTGAGGGAAGAGCTTTTCTGGTAGCAGGAAGAAAAAGTATAAAGGCACTGAGACAAGAAAATGCTGTACATGTTTCAGGGACAGAAGGAAGCCATGTGGCACGGGCAAGGAGCAAGAGATTAAGCTACAGGGGAAGCCAGGGTCTCCTCCCGAGAAAAGTCACAGAAGCTGGGAACATTCAAACTGAATGGTAGGGGAGGGTAAGAGGGGTGTAGCTACAAAAAGGGAACAGGCTATCTTCAAATAAATACAGGTCTGTGGTGTGTAAGAGAGATCAAATGTGTTCTGGAAGACACCACTGTACTCCCATTGGATAGATGGGTTGAATCTACTGGGAGAAAAATTGCTCTTCAACAAGAACTTTGTATCTGTCAGAGTTCTTTTCAGATGAATTGGGCTATTTCATAGAACAATGATCACCATGTCACTGGAGAGACCTCCAGTTGAATTGAATTGAGCCGAGGTGACCTCTCCCCTTGGAGGGGCAAGAGGAGACCTGGAAGGGATATTCAAGGCTCAGGTGGGATTAGATTCGATGCACTTTAAGGCCTGAGAGCCTAGGAGTCTAAATCTGTTTCCTGAAAAGACACTCCCTGGATATGGATTATGGTTGAGGTAAATGCTTGCCAATGGAGCCAAGATTACACACAATGCCTAAGCTACATTTAAGAGTTAAGTCACTGAATCAAAATGTCAGAAAGCATTTGCTGGTCTTTTAATGCAATACGTGAGTGAAAAGCGTTTAGGATGGACCAGATTTACTGAAGTTAATACTCACTATGTTTGACCATGGAAATGTCCTTAAGCCGAGGTTACCGGTGATAACCAAGGACAGGGTAGTCCCCTCCACTCCATGTCTCTTTTCTTTGGACAATTGAAGTACCGTTTAGGAGAAATGGAACTAAACTAAATGGTCACTAAACCAGACTTTATCAGTTTGGGCTGGCCCTTCTGCTACTCAACAATTGGCATGTTACTGGTATAAAGGAAAAATGGAAACAAGGAAGCTTAGGAAAGGGTAACCTTTGTCACCCTGGACTCTGCAATGGTCACCCTCGGCTCCAATTGCAGGAGCATCTCTAGCCATTCTTGCTTAGATTCCCTGGATGACAGCATTGTAAATAATTATCACTGTTTGCCTCTGTTTCAAAACATGTCCTCCTCACAGTTCCAAAACTCATTCTTCTTCAACACTGAGCCTTCAGGGGTTGTGCAATTATGAGGTCATTCTGAAAGAATTCTGAAACAAACAAACAAAAAAATGCATCTGCCTCTGCCTGAACGGTTAGAATGGGTGGTTAGAATGGGCCTGAATATATCAAATAACTGAAATTCTCCACTCCCTTCTGGATTGACCTCAAAGGCGGCTTTTTTTAAAACTATAGAACCAGAACTATGAGTTAAATTTTCAAAGTTTTAGACTTCAGTGACTTAGACAAATGTATAAGAGGTCCATGGTGAATTTGAAGTCATCAAATAGCATCTCCTAATTGGGGAGGTCCAGGGAATGAAAGGAGAATCATTTTAATACTAAGTAGAGATAAAGCAGAATTAAACAATTAAATTTATTTCCTTTTCTCCTGTTTCCCACAAATTCATAACAAAATACATGTATTTAAATTTTCCCTTCTTTTGGATTGAGTAAATGCTTTCTTCTGATACTATTGTTGATAAAGAGTAAATCACAAGGTTACTTAAAGAATATAAAATATTCATCTCTTTCTTTTTAAATATAGTGAAGTATAAAATAAAAAAGAACTCACAGAAAAGAACGTGAGCTAGCAATTCACAGATCAGGAAATGCAAATGACCTATATACATATGAAAAGATGCTCAACCTCAATAGTGATCAGAGAAATGCAAATTATAACCCTAATGAGATATCATATTGCCTAATAGGTGAGATAACTTTTACAGACTGATAATATGCAGAGTGTATGAAGTTCTGGGGGAAAAGGCATTCTTGTATATTGATAAACTAGTACAATTTTTTTGGAGGGGAAATCAGAAATATCCATCAATATTCTTAAGGTATATAACTTTGACTCAACAATTTCACTTCTAGGAATCTGTCCTACAAAAATATTCATGTAAGTGTAAAAATCTAGTTATAAGGTCAGAATCATTGCAACATTATTTGTCATGGTGAGACATTTGAGAGTAAATGTAATGCTGAGAAATTTGAGAGTAAACTAAGTATTCACTAGTAAGGAATCAGTAAAATAATATAGCGCATGAACTCTGGAGGCTATCATTACAAAAAAATTAGTAGATCTACATTACTGACATACAAGGATGTCCACAATATATTTATTTTTCTGTGTGGTGTAAGGGAGGGAAACACACATTTTTAAGGCGTTTGTTCTCTATTGCCACACTTATTTTTACTTTTTCTAAAAAGATGCCCTTTCTGGAACCTCAATGTCCCTTTATATTTTACTTTTTCTAAAAAGATGCCTTTTTCTGAAGTTTGGATCAGCTTACACCATTTTATCCCTTATACTTTCAATATTGTGAAATATCTCTGAGAGTTCCTTCAGTGTAAACGTTTTGCTGGTGTCACTCCCTCGGGGATATTGACTCTTTATGTTACAGCTTCCTCGTTTGTATTAAAAAGTTCACCTTCACTGAGTTTCCCTGGCTGCATAGCATGGGTCTGTCAAACGGGGGCAGTGTCAACATGGCTACTGCTTTAAAAAAATTTTTTTTAAATTTGTTTTTGGTTGTGCTGGGTCTTCGTAGCTGCTCAGGTTTTTCTCTAGTTGCAGAGAGCAGGGTCTTCTCTCCCTTGCTGTGCTTGGGCTTCTCATTGAAGTGACTCTTCTTGTTGTGGAGCTTGGGCTCTAGGGTGCACGGGCTTCATTAGTTGCATGTCAGCTCTTGAGCACTAGCTTAGTTGCTTCACAGCATATGGGATCTTCCTGGACCAGGGATCGAACCTGTGGCTCCTGTATTCATATACCTATGATTCAAATCATACCTATGATCTGAATTTCACTTTCAGCTCTATAATTTTTCATTTCTTTGCTGCACTTTCACTGTGTTGACTGATTTCTGCTTTTTTGATGATTTGTTTTGGTAAAAGGTCATCTGGGTTGACCACTGCGAATCAAGGAGGTGACACAGGTACACATCTTGCTGTCTATGCATAAACTGAATAACATGTATCACCAATATCAACAACAGACTTTAAAAGAAGCCAAGTGATAGCTCACTGATGGTGATGCACATGCTATTTATGTAGTAATTTGTGGACTGTAAAGAGCAACCACCACAATCTGTACTTTCTGAAATTACTCAGTCAATATGTGCTGGTAACTGAAATGTGAAGTACATTATTAGGGATGCTATTATTTAACTAAACTCTGGTAATCACATTTGTGGATATCAGAGCCATGCACCCCAGAACCATGCATGTTTATTTTAAACATGTTAGACAGAGAAATCTTGTAAAAGCAGCAATCAGATCTGGCTCTCTCCTTCTACTACTCTTTTTCTGGTGGGGGCAGGGGTGGAGGCTGGGGGAAGGTTGTGCCCTATGGAATGTGGGATCCTTAGTTTCCTGACCAAGAATCAAAGCCTCATCCCCTGCAGTAGAAGCATGAAGTCTTTAACCACTGGACCGCCAGGGAAGTACCCTCTTCTACTACTCTTAATCTCACTTCCTCCTCTCCAATTACACTGGCCTCCTTGCCGTTCTTTGCATTCAAAGCATTCTTCTGTCTCACTGCCTTTCCATTGACTGTCCCCTTGGCCTAGGGCTCCCTCCCCCAAGATGTTCACCTGGGTAACTTCCTGACTTCTTTTAAGTCTTTGAACAAAGTTCAGTTTTTCATAGAGGCCCATGCTAACCATCCTACTTAATCCTGCAACCTGCTTCCTACTCCTTGATCCAGGATGCTCAGTTCACCTTGCCTGGGTCTGCCTTTTCTTTTCCCAATAGCACCTATTACCATCTAATGGGGATCCCTGGTAGTTCAGCTGGTAAAGAATCCACCTGCAATGCAGGAGACCTGGATTCAATCCCTGAGTTGGGAAGATCCCCTGGAGAAGGGAAAGGCTCAGTTCAGTTCAGTTCAGTCATTCAGTCATGTTTGACTCTTTGTGACCCCCATGGACTGCAGCATGCCCGGTTTCTCTGTCCATCACCAACTCCTGGAGCTTGCTCAAACTCATGTCCATTGCATCAGTGATGCCATCCAACCATCTCATCCTCTGTCATCCCCTTCTCCTCCAACCTTCAACCTTTCCAAGCATCAGGGTCTTTTCAAATGAGTCAGTTCTTTGCATCAGGTGGCCAAAGTATTGGAGTTTCAGCTTCAGCATCAGTCCTTCAATGAATATTCAGGACTGATTTCCTTTAGGATGGACTGGTTGGATCTCCCTGCAGTCCAAAGGACTCTCAAGAGCCTTCTCCAATACCATAGTTCAAAAGCATCAATTCCACTCCAGTATTCTGGCCTGGAGAATTCCATGTACTGTATAGTCCATGGGGTTGCAAAGAGGTGGGCACTACTGAGTGACTTTCATTTTCACCATCTAATGTACTATACAATTTACTTAAAAAATATTTATTTATTCTTTTGATTCCAGCAGATCTTATTTGTTGCGTACAGGTTCTTTTTAGCTGTGCATGTAAACTCTTAGTTGCGACATGTAGGATCTAGTTCCCTGACCAGGGATCGAACCCAGGCCCCCTGCATTGGGAGTTTGAAGTCTTAGCCCCTGGACCACCAGGGAAGTGCCTACTTACTTTAAAATATCTATTGATTATATTCTTTCTCCCCTCACAATAAAGTAAGTTCCATGAAGGCAGGGAACTCCGTATGTTTGCTGTTGTTTTCCAAGTAGTTAGAATAATGTTTGGCTTAGAGTAGGTGCAGAGTGAATAACTATTGGATGAATAAATGGAATAATCCATACCACTATTTCTGGAATGTGTTCTTCTCAAACCAGATGTTACAAATCTTTTTCAGAAAATAAGGTCACTCTAGGAATATGGCACAAGGGTTGATTTGGGAGAAAAAATCCCAAACAGACAAAATGTCAAGCTGTGTTATCTTGCAGAAAAGCCTGAGAAGGTTAATCCCGGGGAACTCATTCAATTAGGTGAGAACATGAAACTTGCTACAGTTGCCTTTTCAGAATATACCAAAGAGTAGAGCTCATTAATCTCTCTCTTCTAAGAGGCCAGCCATTTCCTGAAGGAATATACCTGTGATTTAAATCTTTCACCAGTTAAAACAGATTCAGGAAGAGATTTGAATCATTTCTTAAGCTTTATCTAGGAGTCAAATCCCCAAAGGCTTCTACAGTTCCGTTCCAGTTGACCTTAGCCCTTAGTGAAGGCCACAGACACTACCCAAGATGTTTAAAAAGAAGGTTCTTTGATTATCACTCTGCTTCCACACATAAAACAGGTTCCTTTTTCATCTTAAACAAAGGGAATTGCAATCGTCTTCCATTGCGTAATGTCTCTAATTGTCAGACACCCGTGTCCCTCAGTTCACCATCTACCTGTGAGTTAAGGTCACTTATTTTCTCTTCCTCCTACAGAGATGAACTGATCTTCATCTTGATTCATATATTCAACTCTAATTCATTCTTTTCATCCTCAAACTGAATAATACCAATCTACTTCACTTGTTATGAAGAACAAATAGATCTTATTTTCTAGCCCTTTCAAATGTTTTTTTAAAAAAGGGCTCTTATACACTGGGCGGGATGACCTCTTTGATGCAGGCCAGGCCAAGTGTTCACTCACTAAGCTGATTTCTGGCAGTAGTAGTACTTCCCAGTTGCTCAAGTACTGTGATGCAGACTGTCTCTACTTCCTGGGCAACAGTCTAGTCATTCTTCAGGAATGCCTATTTTATCTTGGATCAAATTCTTACCTTCACTGTGTTAAACTCCTCGTTTTACACCTAAAATATATCTGGAAACATATATACTGAAGTACAGTGTTTGCCCCACTTGTGATTCCAAAAATGATCCTGGAGAATATGAGGTCTCCGTGGGAATATTTTAATCTTTGTGCTTTTATTTTGATGTTTATCTTAAAAGACCTTTATGGAGGCATGCTATGATCATCTGGATGGCCACCTTACAACAGAGATTGGTATATAATCCTGGGCTTTTCTTATATGCCACCATTTTTAAAGTCTTTATTGAATTTGTTACAATCTTGCTTCTGTTCGGTTTTGGCCATGAGGTATGTGGAT
>NW_017193629.1:0-9717 GCF_001704415.2 Capra hircus
CCTCTCCAGTGCTGACATGGATCTTGGGGTACTTCTGGAGTCTCCCCAGGGGAGTGAGTCCTTGTCTCGAGTGGGGGCATGCACGTGCGCTTTCTCCCGAGATGTAGCAGCAGTGTCACGCTTCCCTTCCCGTGGATCAAGGGATCTGTGGCTTTCCCTCGAGGCTTTCCCAAGAGGATTTCCCACGAGGCTTTCCGACAGGGCTATCCACGTGCCACCGTGGTGTGAGTCGATCCTCGCCGTGAAATTCGAGGCAGTGCAGGAAAAACAGTTTACTCTGGAATGGACTGAGACATCTGGGCGACTCTGTGAATGGTGGCACGACCCTGGAGTTCCTCTCGCCTTTCCTGTGGAGAGCGCTTCCCCTTGAAATGCGAGCGGAATGGCGGGTATTATTTTCCTGACCAAGCAGGGAAAGGATCCCTCATGTCGAGCTTCGATACCAAAACGGCGTCTCCTCTGGATGTGGGCGGGACCCTCGTGCTTCCTCTCGAGTGGAGACGGGTATGTCGGGGAACTTCTTGAGTTGCAGCAAGGACCCTTTTGAATTTCCAGAGTTTAGGTGTGATGAGCCTCCAGATGCCTCCGAGGAAATGGGCCTCATCTCGCCTGGAGGGGAGAACCTCCTGGATTTTCTAGAGTTGGGCAGGGTCTCTCGAGTTACGACAGGGACCTCAGGGACCCGCTCTGGTGGCCTCAGGAAAGGCCAGTGCCCATGGGAGTTGCAAGAGAGCCTTTCGGGATTCCTCTCCCGTCAATGCCGGGCCTAAGACCTTGTGTGGAGTCGATGCCGGAACCTGAGGATTCCTCTCCAGTGCTGACATGGATCTTGGGGTACTTCTGGAGTCTCCCCAGGGGAGTCAGACCTCGACTCGAGTGGGGCAGGAACGTGCGCTTTCCTCCCGAGCTCCTGCAGGAGTGTTACGCTTCCCTTCACGTGGATCAAGGGAGCAGTGGCTTTCCCTCGATGCTTTCCCACGAGGCTTTCCCACAGGGCTGTCCACGTGCCACCGTGGTGAGAGTCGATCCTCGGCTTGAAAGTCGAGGCAGTGCAGGGAAAACAGTTTTCCCTGGAATGGACTGAGACATCTGGGGGACTGTGGAATGGTGGCACGACGCTGGAGTTCCTCGCCTTTCCTGAGGAGAGCGCCTCCTCAGATGCGACGGGAACGCCGGGAATTCTTTCCCAACCACGCAGCGAAAGCATCCCACCTCTCGAGCTATGAGGCGGAAACGGGGCTCATCTGGATGTGGGCAGGACTCCTGTGCTTCCTCTCGAGTGGAGACGGGTATGTCGGGGAACTTCTTGAGTTGCAGCGAGGGTGTGAACGACGCTTTGGAAGTTCCAGATGTTAGGTGTGATTAGCCCCAAGACGCCTCAGCGGAAATGGGCCTCATCTCGCCTGGAGGGGAGAACCTCCTGGATTTTCTCCAGAGTCAGGTGCTCACAACTTACGACCGGGACCTCAGGGACCTGCTCTGGTGACCTCAGGAAAGACCAGTCCCCATGCGAATTGCTCGGGGGCCTCTCAGGATTCCTCTCCCGTCGATGCCAGGGCCTAAGACATTGTGTGGAGATGGTGCCGGAACCTCAGGATTCCTCTCCAGTGCTGACAAGGATCTTGAGGGACTTCTGGAGTCTCCCAGGGAAGTCAGTCCTCGTCTCCAGTGGTGGCATGCACGTGCGCTTTCCTCCGGAGCTGTAGCAGCAGTGTCACGCTTCCCTTGGTGTGGATCAAGGGATCTGTGGCTTTCCCTCGAGGATTTCCCACGAGGTTTTCCCACGAGGCTTTCCCACAGGGCTGTCCCACGTGCCACCGTGGTGTGAGTCGATCCTCGGCTTGAAAGTCGAGGCAGTGCAGGGAAAACAGGTTTCCCTGGAATGGACTGAGATATCTGGGGGACTCTGGGAATGGTGGCACGACCCTGGAGTTCCTCTCGCCTTTCCTGTGGAGAGCGCCTCCTCTGGAGATGCGACGGAACCCAGGAATTCTTTCCCGACACACAGTGAAAGGATCCCTCGTCTCGAGCTATGAGGGAGAAAAAGGGCTCCTCTGGATGTGGGCGGGACTCTCGTGCTTCCTCTCGAGTGGAGACGGTATGTCGGGGAACTTCTTGAGTTGCAGCAAGGGTGTGAAGGACCCTTTGGAAGTTCCAGAGGTTAGGTGTGATTAGCTTCGAGACGCCTCAGCGGAAATGGGCCTCATCTCGCCTGGAGGGGAGAACCTCCTGGATTTTACCGAGTTGTGGTAGGTGCTCTCGAGTTACGACGGGGACCTCAGGGACTCGCTCTGGTGGCCTCAGGAAAGGCCAGTCCCCATGCGAGTTACCATGGGGCCTATAGGGATTCCTCTCCCATCGATGCCGGTGCCTAAGACCATGTGTGGAGTCGGGGCCAGACCCTGAGGATGCCTCTCCAGTGCTGACATGAATCTTTCCATACTTCTGGAGTCTCACCAGGGGAGTCAGTCCTCATCTCGTGTGGGGGCATGCACCTGCGATTTCCTCACAAGCTGTAGCAGCAGTGTCACGCGTGCCGACATGTGGTTCAAGGATCAGTCGCTTTGCATCAAGGCTTTCCCATGAGGCTTTCGAACAGGGCTGTCCCACATGTCACGGTGGTGTGAGTCTATCCTCGGCGTGAACGTCGAGGCAGTGAAGGGAAAGCAGTTCTTCTGGAATGGACGGAGACATCTGGGGGACTCTTGGAATGCTGGCAAGGCCCTGGAGTTCCTCTCGCCTTTCCTGTGGAGAGTGCCTCCTCTTGAGATGCGACGGGAAGCCCGGAATTCTTTCCCGACGATGAAGGGAAAGGATCCCTCTTCTCGAGCTACGAGGCGGAAACGGGCTCCGCTGGATGTGGGTGGGACCCTCGTCCTTCCTCTCGAGTGGAGATGGGTATGTCGGAGAACTTCTTGACTTGCAGCAAGGGTGTGAAGGACCCTTTCGAAGTTCCAGAGCGTTAGTTGTGGTTAGCCTCGAGACGCCTCAGCGGAAATGGGCCTCATCTCGCCTGGAGGGAGAACCTCCTGGATTTTCTCGAGTTGCAGCTTCCTCTCGAAGTAGGCCCCATGTCCCTTGGGGAGGGTGTCATGCCTCTTTTCTCCTCACTGCCAAAGGGGTGGAGCCAAGCTCGCTCTGTCAGAGGTACAAAAAAAGCAATTGAATGGATTTTCAAGCTCTTGCTAGGCTGCACCCTTTCAGGGCCCACTTTACTGAAACAGGGTGCTCTGTGGCCCCTGGTTGGGTATGCAGGTTCACAAACAGGGTGAGATCCTGTCCAAGCCAAGAATTTTCCTGAAAGACCTAGGCTCACTAGAGCTCTCCTCCGAGCAAAGGGGATAGAGGAGATGTATGGAGGAGTCTTTGCCTTTCCCTGTGAGTGTGGGGCTACTCCCTACGGCCCCAGGCTCAGAGATAACTGCCTCTAAGAAAGGAATGGCAAGAAGCGCTATTCTTGGAGGTTGGGACAGGGAGTTCGCAGCATGTGGGGAAAGAAAGACTTCTTCGGGGAAGAAGAGGCAACCACCGGGGGTGTGTTTGCAAGCCTCTATTTGAAGGAACAGGTTTGCTTATACAGCTCAAGACCTCCAGATCTGCTCAGAGGACTGAAGTTCCAGAGACAGGGCCATGTATCTTCCCTTCCCTTTGAGATCCTTGCAAAGACATTCCTAGCAGATCGTGGGAGTGCCCATGAAGAAGCAAGCAGCGGGAGTGTGCTTGACATCACTGGCTGCCTACCTGGGCTCAGCTCCTCAAGGGCCTTTCTCTCCTGGTAGGCCCTATGTCCCCTTTGGGAGAGGGTGGTACCCTCTTCCCTCCACACTGCCAAAGGGTGGAGGTGGAGCAAACTCGTTCTCTCTGAGGAAAAAAAAAAAGACAAAATTGGATGGATTTTTAAGCTCTTGCTATGCTGCACCCTCCAGGACCCACTCGAGCAAAAACAGTGTGCCCCTGTGGCCCTAGGTCAGGTATGCAGGTTCAACACCGGGTGTGATCCTGTCAAAGCCAAGAATTTTCCTGACAGACCTAGGCTCACTAGAGCTCTCCTCCAGAGGAAAGGAGACAAAAAAGACGTGTGTGTGGAGGTGGCTCTGCCTTTCCAGGTCCCAATCTCAGGGATAACTGCCCCTAAGAAAGGAACTGCTGCTGCTGCTGCTGTTAAGTTGCTTCAGTCGTGTTCGACTCTGTGCGACGCCATAGACGGTAGCCCACTAGCTCCCCCGTCCCTGGGATTCTCCAGGCAAGAACAGTAAGTGGGTTGCCATTGCCTTCTCCAATGCATGAAAGTGAAAATGAAAGTGCAGTCGCTCAGTCGTGTCTGACCCTCAGCGACCCACGGACTGCAGCCTACCAGGCTTCTCCGTCATAGGATTTTTCTGAAAGGAACTGCAAGAAGCGCTTTTCCAGGAGGCTGGGAAGGGAGTTCGCAGGATGTGGGGAAAGAGAGCCTCCTTCGGGGAAGAATAGGCGGCCACTTGTTTTGTTTGCAAACCTCTATTTGAAGGAACAGGTTAGCTTATACAAAGGGAGACCTCCAGATCTGCTCAGAGGACCGAAGTTGCAGAGGCAGGTCGGTGTATTTTCCTTCACTTTGCGATCCTTGCAAAGACATTCCTTGCTGATAGATGATTCAGCAAGGGCCTTTGAGACTGTTGTTTCTTTCCTAGGTTCAAAGATTCCTTCAGTTCCTAATATAGATATCCTAGAAATTATGTGACATCCGTGAAAATCTGATATGTCCTGGTCAAATGCTGTCAGTTATAATTCCAGTTATCATATTAAAGCATTTCAAGTCGCAGCCAGTGACCAGATTACATTGTCAATTTCTATTTAATCAGGTTTTAACCATGTCCTCTATGGTTTCACACTGATGCCTTTGCAGAAATACTGCTACTTCAAGATATATGGAATATACTTTTTTTAAGCTTACCGATAATTTGTTTGTTTGTTTGTTTGTCTTCTGGTAAGCTGGTACCAGATGGAATTTAGTCTCCTCTCTAGGTTAAGAGCACAAAGTTTTCTAGAATGCAATTTTGATAACAGACTATGAGTTTCTTTACCTTTCATGATTTATAATTGTTTTCATCATCTGTTTTTTTACTTCGGTAAAGTAAATAAGCCTTATTTAAGATTTTGGTACATGTAGGATGGACTAAGCTTTCCCCACTCTTGCAAGTTCCCTTAACCCTTCAGATTCTTCTGTGGGACCAAGATCTCACTTTCCTCCAGAGGGACAATCCAAGCTTTTTATTAGTTGATCTGCCCTGACATCAGAGTCCATTTGAGCATGAGTTGGCCTATAATTTAGGCATGAAACTATGACTACATAAAGAAAAGGTGACTTTATGATTCAGGGATGGCCATGATATGCCTTGCACTTCAGAGAAAATGGGTTAAAATGATTTTTTTTCTTCAAAACTGCACAGCCAGTTCTTTCAGCATATGCAATTGAAAACACCTAGTCATTAGGTCAGTTTTCATTCCAATCCCAAAGAAAGGCAATGACAAAGAATATTCAAGCTGCTGCACAATTGCACTCATCTCACACACTAGTAAAGTAATGCTCAAAATTCTCCAAGTTCACATGAACTGTGAACTTCCAAATGTTCAAGAGGGATTTAAAAAAATGCAGGAGAAACCAGAGATCAAACTGCCAACATCCACTGGATCATTGAAAAAGCAAGAGAGTTCCAGAAAAAAAAGACATCTATTTCTGCTTTATTGACTATGCCAAAGCCTTTGACTGTGTGGATCACATAAACTGGGAAAATTCTGAAAAGAGATGGAATACCAGACCACCTGACCTGTCTCTTGAGAAACCTGTATGCAGGTCAGGAAGAAACAGTTCGAACTGGACATGGAACAAACAGACTGGTTCTAAATAGGAAAGGAATATGTCAAGGCTGTATATTGTCAGCCCTGCTTATTTAACTTATATGCAGAGTACATCATGAGAAACACTGGGCTGGAGGAAGCACACGCTGGAATCCAGATTGCTGGGAGAAATATCAAGAATCTCAGATATGCAGACGACACCACCCTTATGGCAGAAAGTGTATAAGAACTAAAGAGTCTCCTGATGAAAGTGAAAGAGGAGAGTGAAAAAGTTAGCTTAAAGCTCAGCATTCAGAAAACTAAAATCATTTGCATCCAGTCTCATCACTTCATGGCAAATAGATGGGAAAACATTGGAAACAGCAGCAGACTATTTTGGGGGGCTTGGAAATCACTGCAGGTGATGGCTGCCTCCATGAACTTAAAACATATTATGACTTGGAAGAAAAGTGATGACCAAACTAGACAGCATATTAAAAAGCCGAGACGTTGCTTTTGCCAACAAAAGATCCATCCAGTCAAGGCTATGGTTTTTCCATATGTCATGGATGGATATGAAAGATGTACTATAAAGAAAGTGACAGCTGAAAATTGGATCTTTTGAACTGTGGTGTTGGAGAAGATGCTTGTAGGTCGCTTAGATTACAAGGAGACGCAACCACTCCATCCTAAAGGAAATCAGGTCTGAATATACATTGGAAAGGACTAATACTGAACCTGAACCCAATACTGTGGCCATTTGATGTGAAGAGCTGACTCACTTGGAAGTTGCTTTGATTTGCCTGTGAGTGTGGGAGCCCTCCCTGGGCAAAGGCCTCAGGGTCATTGCCACTGAATCACGACCTCCAAGCAAGCGCATTCCAGCTGTGTGACATTCAGGAAGCAGGAGACTGGGAAAACTATCTTCCTTAGAGGAAGGAAAGTCATCCACAGAGAGTGTGTTTTCAGGCCTCTCTTTGCAGCAAGTGTTTTGCTTCTCAGACATCAGAGCTGCAGGCTTGCTCTGAGGGCCTCAATTGCAGAGTCAGGGCTGTGTGTCTCACTGCACTTTCCAAGCATTGCAGACACATTCCTAGGTTGGAGCAGTGCTTCCCATGAGAAAGAAGCCTCGGGAGTGTGTCTGAGCGGGCTGAGTGCCATGCTAGGGTCACCTAGTCGAGGGCACCTTGCACATCCAATGGGCCCAGGCGAGTAGCTATGGACGGCCCTTCGGTTGAGAATCCCAAAGCAGGGAACAAAGCTAGCTCTGTCAGAAGGAGGAAAACAGCAATGGGATGGATTTCAAGCAGTTGCTAAGTCACACCACGTTAGGCTCCCGGGAAAGAAATGCAAATTTTGCCTCTAGGCCAGTATCCAGATGTGTGCACAGGATATTTTCCCCACAGGATCCAAGAATGTTCCAGACAGACCTAAGCTCACTAGCTCTCTCCTGCAGAGGAAATGAAATATTGTTGCTGAACCACGAAAAGATGCTGGGATTCTTGGCTTATGGAGGAGAAGAATTCAATCCAGGGCCCAAGACGAGGCTTGATTGCTCAGAGCTTTTGTGCAATAGAGTTTTATTAAAGGATAAAGGAGATAGAGAAAGCTTCTGACAGAGACATCACAAGGGCAGAAAGCGTACCCCCTTGCTAGTGTTGGTAATGGATTATATACTCTCCAATAAGTTATGACAACGAACAAAAGAATGTCTGGAGGTTGTAAAGACTCACTAGACCTACTCCCATAATTGACATTTTAAGATAACAGGATTAGCCAGAAGGTTTTTTTCCAGAGACCGTCCTCAAGAAGGATGCATGATTGTTATATAATCTAAGGAATGTAGAGGGAAAACAGTTTGTCCTTTCTTCCTCTTGAGAATTCTAGACCCCTCTCTCCTTGGGGACCCTTGAACTTCTTAGAAACCTGCCTTGGCAATGACTCTCTCAGAAACATGATTGAACAGCCGTTTGGAGCTTCCTTTGACTTTCCCTGGGAGGGAGGGAGCCCTCCCTGAGCACAGGGCCTCAGGGGCCATGGCCAATGAAAAAGAATCTCCCAGCAAGTGCTTTCAGCCCTGTGTGGCTCTCAGCCCACAGGAGTCTGAGAAAACTCTCTTCCTTGGAGGAAGGAAAGGCAGCCCAAGAGTGGTTTTCAGGCCTGTATCTTGCAGCAAGTGTTTGGCTTGTTAGACAGAAGACCTGCAGGCCTGTTCCAACAGACTCAATGCCAGAATCAGGGTCTTGTGTCTCCCTGCAGTTTCCTGCCTTGCAAACACATTCCTAGGTGAGAGCAGTCCTGCCCATGGGAAGCAGGCTGCGGAGTGTGTCTGAGGGGCCAGGTGTCATGCTGGGTCACCTGGTCGAGGGCACCTTGCACCTCCAATGGACCCCAGGCAAGGAGTTGCAGGCCACCACCTGCTTCTGAATCCCAAAATGGGGAGCAAAGCTCGCTCTGTCAGAGGGAAGAAAACAGCAACAGGATGGATTTTCAAGCAGTTGCTAGGCTGTACTGCGTTAGGGCCTCAAGGAAGGAAAATGCGAATTTTAGCCCCTACGACTGGTATCCAGGTGGGCTCCCAGGATGATTTCCCCGCAGGATCAAGAACGTTCCAGACAGACCTGGGGCTCACTAGCTCCCTCCTGCAGAGGAAACATGAGAGAACAGCTGTTTGGAGGTTGCTTTGACTTCCCTGGGAGGGTAGGATCCCTCCCTGGGTGCAGGGCCTCAGGGGCCATTGCGCTGAGAAATGCCCTCTAAGCCAGACCTTTGCAGCCTTGTATGACTCAGCACGGAGGAGACTGGAAAAGCTCTCTTCTTGGAGGAAGGAAAGGCAGCCCCAGAGAGTGTGTTTTCACACCTGTATCTTGCAGCAAGTGTTTGGCGTCTCAGACGTCAGACCTCCAGGCCTGCTCCAACGGCCTCAGTTCCAGAGTCAGGGCCGTGTGTCTCCCTGCATTTTCTGAGCCTTGGGAACACATTCCTAGGTCAGAACAGTCCTGCCCATGGGAAGGAGGCTGCGGGAGTGTGTCTGAGGGCGGTCGGGTGCCATGCTGGGTCCAATAGACCCGGTACCTCCAATAGACCCCAGGACAACAGCCGGTGGGGCTCCCCTGGCTTCCGAAATGCCAAAGCGAGAAGCAAAGCTAGCTCTATCAGAAGGAAGAAAGAGCAATCGGATGGATGTTCAGGCTGTTGCTGGGCCGCACCACTTCAGGGTCCCCCGAGAGGAACAGGCGCCCTGTGGCCCCTAGGTCCGATATGCAGGTTAACACACAGGGTGTGTCCCCATAGGAGCCAAGAATTTTCCTGACAGACCTAGGCTCACTAGAGCTCTCCTACAGGGCAAAAGGGGTAG
Organism: Capra hircus; assembly: GCF_001704415.2. Taxonomy (NCBI): domain Eukaryota; kingdom Metazoa; phylum Chordata; class Mammalia; order Artiodactyla; family Bovidae; genus Capra; species Capra hircus. The sequence continues at coordinate 9,176 of NW_017193629.1, forward strand.
AACAGACTGTGGATGTGACTCTGCCTTTCCCAGCGAGCATGCGGCCCTCCCTATGGCCCCGGGCTCCAGGGAAAATTGTCCCTGAAAATGACCTCAAGAAGCGCTTTTCCAGCAGGCTGTGATGCCAAGTTCACAGGATGCGCGGGAAAGTGATCGTCCTACAGGGAAGAAGAGGCAGCCACCCAGTGTGTGTTTGCAAGCCTGTATTTGGAAGAAAACTGGTTAGCTTCTTCAAGGGGAGACCTCCAGTCTGCTCAGAGGACCGAAATTCCCAGAGGCAGCACCATGCATCTCCCCTGTCCTTTCTGAGCCTTGGAAAGACATTCCTAGCTTATAGCGGTATTGCTCATGAAGAAGCAGGATGCAGGAATGTGTCAGACATGACTGGGGTGCCTTCCTGGGTTCAGCTCCGTGAGGGGCCTTTCCACTCAAAGTAGGTCCCATGCCTCCTTGGGGAGGAAGTGGGGCCCGCCTTGCCTCCAAATTGCCAAAAGGCTGAACAAAGCTAGTTCTATCAGAGCGTAGAAAAGAGCAATTGGATG
>NW_017193630.1:0-9717 GCF_001704415.2 Capra hircus
CTGAGGCCCCCAGAGCGGGTCCCTGAGGTCCCCGTAAGTCGAGAGCAACAGAAGCTCGAGAGAAAATCCAGGAGGTTCTCCTCCTCCAGGCGAGATGAGGCGCCATTTCCGCTGAGGCGTCTCCAGGAATATTCACCTTACCTCTGGAACTTCCAAAGGGTTTCTTCACACCTTTCTGCAACTCAAGAAGTTCCCCCGACATACTGTCTCCCTCGAGAGGAAGCACGAGAGTCCCGCCCACATCCAGAGGGGCCCCGTTTCCGCCTGCTACTCGAGAGGAGGTATCCTTTCCCTTCGTGGTCGGGAAAGAATTCCCGCGTTCCCGACCCATCTCAAGAGGAGGCTCTCTGTACAAGAAAAGGCGAGAGGAACTCCAGGGTCGTGCCACCATTCCCAGAGTCCCCCAGATGTCTCAGTACATTCCAGGGAAATCTGTTTTCCCTGCACTGCCTCGACTTTCAAGCCGAGGATCGACTCACAACATGGTGACAGGTGGGACAGCCCTGTGGAAAAGCCTCGTGGGAAAGCCTCGTGGAAAGCCTCGAGGGAAAGCCGCATACCCCTTGATCCCACGCATAGGGAAGCGTGACACTGCTGCTACAGCTCGGGAGGAAAGGGCACGTGCATGCCCCCACTCGAGACGAGGACTGACTCCCTGGGGAGACACCAGAAGTACCCAAAGGTCCATGTCAGCACTGGAGAGGAATCCTCAGGTTCCGGCACCGAGTCCACACAAGGTCTTAGGCCCCGCATCGACAGGAGAGGAATCCGAGAGGCCCCCGAGCAAACTCGCATGGGGACTGGCCTTTCCTGAGGCCACCAGAGCGGGTCCCTGAGGTCCCCGTCGTAAGTCGAGAGCACCTGACGCAACTCGAGAAAATCCAGGAGGTTCTCCCCTCCAGGCGAGATGAGGCCATTTCCGCTGAGGAGTCTCGAGGCTAATCACATCTAACATCTGGAACTTCCAAAGGGTCCTTCACACCCTTGCTGCAACTCAAGAAGTTCCCGACATACCCGTCTCCACTGGAGAGGAAGCACGAGAGTCCCGCCCACATCCAGAGGAGCCCCGTTTCCGCCTCCTAGTTCGAGGGAGGGATCCTTTCCCAGCGTGGTCGGGAAAGAATTCCCGGCGTTCCCGTTGCATCTCAAGAGGAAGCGCTCTCCACAGGAAAGGCGAGAGGAACTCCAGGGTCGTGCCACCATTCCCAGAGTCCCCGGATGTCTCAGTCCATTCCAGGGAAAACTGTTTTCCCTGCACTGCCTCGACTTTCAAGCCGAGGATCGACTCACACCACGGTTGCACGTGGGACAGCCCTGTGGGAAAGCCTCGTGGAAAGCTTCGAGGGAAAGACACAGATCCCCTTGATCACGCGAAGGGAAGCGCGACACTGCTGCTACAGCTCGGGAGGAAAGCGCACGTGCATGCCTCCACTCGAGACCAGAACTGACTGCCCTGGGGAGAATCCAGAAGTACCCCAAGATCCATGTCTGCACTGGAGAGGAATCCTCAGGTTCCGGCACTGAGTCCACACAAGGTCTTAGGCCCCAGCATCGACGGGAGAGGAATCCCGAGAGGCCCCGAGCAACTCCCATGGGGACTGGCCTTTACTGAGGCCACCAGAACGGATCCCTGAGGCCCCTTCGTAAGTCGAGAGCACCTGCCGCAACTCGAGAAAATCCAGGAGGTTCTCCCCTCCAGACGAGATGACGCCCATTTCCGCTGAGGCAAGTAGGGGGTAATCACACTTAAACTCTGGAACTTCCAAAGGGTCTTTCACACCCTTGCTGCACCTCAAGAAGTTCCCCGACATACCCGTCTCCACTCTAGAGGAATGGGAGAGTCCCGCCCATATCCAGAGTGGCCCCGTTTCCGCCTGCTAGCTCGAGAGGAGGGTTCCTTTCCCTGCGTGGTCGGGAAAGAATTCCTAGCGTTCCCGTCGCATCTCAAGACGAGGCGCTCTCCACAGGAAAGGCGAGAAGAACTCCAGGATCAGGCCCCCATTCCCAGAGTCCCCAAGATGTCTCAGTCCATTCCAGGGAAACCTGTTTTCCCTGCACTGCCTCGACTTTCAAGCCGAGGATCGACTCACACCACGGTGGCACATGGGACAGCCCTGTGGGAAAGCCTCGTGGGAAAGCCACAGATCCCTTGATCCTCGGCGAAGGGAAGCGTGACACTGCTGCTACAGCTCGGGAGGAAAGCGCACGTGCATGCCCCCACTCGAGACGAGGACTGACTCCCCTGGGGAGACTCCAGAAGTACCCCAAGATCCATGTCAGCACTGGAGAGGAATCCTCAGGTTCCGGCACCGAATCCACACAAGGTCTTATGCCGGGGTCCAGCCCCGGTGGATCCAGGGAATTCGAAGGGTGGACGGCGTTGGTGTGGAAAGACTTGTTTATTTATTGATGTAAGATTACATTAGGAAACTATAGTGTAGTAAGAAGATTAAGTGGAGGAAGAGTGCTGAATAGCTTGGTTTTCGCGGACGGCCAATAAAATTCCAGACAAGGAATTTGCACCACCTACGTTGGGCCACCGGCGCCCGCTTGAATATCTAAGGGTGCCTCGCCTTAAAGCTCCCTTTCATGCGGGTCTTAACAGCCAGGCCAAGTAAGTAGACCTGGCGAGCCTCCGCACTCCATGTGGAGATTCAGCCTGGAAGTTATAGTAAAGAGCAGAGAGAAGGAAAGGTAGAGAAGAAGAAAGAGGGAGAAAGACACAGGGGGAGCCAGAGTCCCAAGAAACCAGGCTGAGAGACTAGTTCGAGAAGCTGGTCCGAGAAACCTGGCCCCCTGGCCCCTGGCCTCCTCCTTTATTGTTCAGAAGGTCTTTTATACTTTTGATAATACATGGGAGATCAATGGATAACACAAAAATTATGTAGTGTTCGCAACCCAGATTCTTTCTGTATATCATTTTGTATACAAAAGGTCTCAGGTAATTTACATTATCTTCTGGCCAAGAGGATTGTTAACACTTTTTTGGCTCTCTTCCTTAATGAATGTTAATTTTGTTTCCCCTGAAGTGTTTTTCTTTAATCTGCATCTCCTTAAAGCACTAAAGTTACATCTCTATAGAACAAAGGTGCAGTGGGTTATAACAAAGAAGGTACTTAACTCAAAGATCTAATGTTGCTAATACCAGGTCTACTACTTGTTTTTCACATACCAACTATATCTAAAAATAAAGGATATGAAAATTTGGCAGCAAGCATTGACCCAAAAAAATGAAACTTTTAATCAGTCCTATTCTAAAGATTCTGACTTCTCAGAAGCTCCTGCATTCCTAGGATGTTTTAAGCTTCCTGTGCCTCCGGCGGTCAGGAGGCCTCAAACAATCACAAGCGCAGCTGTACGAGTTCTACAGGCAGGCTAGAAAGCCATCAGAGGGTTTTTGGATTGAAACACTCTTTCAAATGCAGAAGACTAACGCCCTGAATTGACTTTTTTCCCAGAAAAGGTCAGAAGAGTGAAAAAGTAGAGCACAAAAACCGGCAGATTTTTGTTGGGGTACATGCTTAAAAATTTCCAGAGGGGTCCTGAAGTCTGAGCACGCCTTGCGTATGTCAGCTTCCTTCCTCATAACCTTGTCACGGGCGGCTTCCTCACACTGGCTCCCGCAGGCTTAGGCCCCGGCATCGGACGGGAGAGGAATCCGAGAGGCCCCCGAGGAACTCGCTTGGGGACTGGCCTTTCCTGAGGCCACCAGAGCGGGTCCGTGAGGTCCCCGTCGTAAGTCAAGAGCACATGCCCCAACTCGAGAAAATCCAGGAGGTTCTCCCCTCCAGGCGACATGAGGCCCATTTCCGCTGAGGCGTCTCAAGGCTAATCACACCTAACATCTGGAACTTACAAAGGGTCTTTCACACCCTTGCTGCAACTCAAGAAGTTCCCCGACATACCCGTCTCCACTCGAGAGGAATCACGAGAGTCCGGCCCTCATCCAGAGGAGTCCCGTTTCCGCCTCATAGCTAGAGAGGAGGGATCCTTCCCCTGCGTGGTCGGGAAAGAATTCCCGGCATTTCCGGTCGGCATCTCAAGAGGAGGCCTCTCCACAGGAAAGGCGAGAGGAACTCCCAGGGTCGTGCCACCATTCCCAGATCCCCAGATATCTCAGTCCATTCCAGGGAAACCTGTTTTCCCTGCACTGCCTCGACTTTCAAGCCGAAGATCGACTCACACCACGGTGGCACGTGGGACAGCCCTGTGGGAAAGCCTCCTGGGCAAGCCTGGAGGGAAACCACAGATCCTTGATCCACGCGAAGGGAAGCGTGACACTGCTGCTACTCCTCGGGAGGAAAGCGCACGTGCATGCCGCAACTCGTGACGAGGACTGACTCCCCTGCGGAGACTCCAGAAGTACCCCAAAATCCATGTCAGCACTGGGAGAGGAATCCTAAGGTTCCGCCACCGACTCCACACAAGGTCTTAGGCCCGGCATCGACAGGAGAGGAATCCGAGAGGGCCCCCTAGCAACTCGCATGGGGACTGGCCTTTCCTGAGGCCACCAGAGCGGGTCCCTGTGGTCCCCGTCGTAAGGCGAGAGCACCTGCCGCAACTCGAGAAAATCCAGGAGGTTCTCCCCTCCAGGCGAGATGAGGCCCATTTTCCGCTGAGGCGTCTGGAGGCAAATCACACCTAACCTCTGGAACTTCCAAAGGTCCTTCACGCCCCTTGCTGCAACTCTACAAGTTCCCCGACATGCCCATCTCCACTCGAGAGGAAGCACTAGAGTCAGGCCCACATCCAGAGGAGCCCCCGTTTCCGGCTCCTAGCTCGAGAGGAGGTATCCTTTCCCTTCGTGGTCGGGAGAGAATTCCCCGAGTTCCCGTCGCATCTCTAGAGGAGGCGCTCTCCAGAGGAAAGGCGAGAAGGAACTCCAGGGTCGTGCCACCATTCCCAGAGCCCCCCAGATGTCTCAGTCCATTCCAGGGAAACCTGTTTTTCCCTGCACTGCCTCGACTTTCAAACCAAGGATCGAGACACACCACGGTGGCACGTGGGACAGCCCTGTGGGAAAGCCTCGTGGAAAGCCTCGTGGGAAAGCCACAGATCCCTTGATCCACGCGAAGGGAAGAGTGACACTGCTGCTACAGCTCGGGAGGAAAGCGCAAGTGCATGCCCCCACTCGAGACGAGGACGGACTCCCCGCGGAGACTCCAGAAGTACCCAAAGATCCATGTCAGCACTGGAGAGGAATCCTCAGGTTCCGGCACGGACTCCACACAAGGTCTTAGGCCCGGCATCGACGGAGAGGAATCCCGAGAGGCCCCAGTGGAACTAGCATGGGGACTCTTCTTTCCTGAGGCCACCAGAGCGGGTCCCTGAGTTCCCCGTCGTAAGTCTAGAGCACCTGCCGCAACTCGAGAAAATCCAGGAGGTTCTCCCCTCCAGGCGAGATGAGGCCCATTTCCGCTGAGGCGTCTCGAGGCTCATCACACCTAACCTCTGGAACTTCCAAAAGGTCTACACACCCCTTGCTGCAAATCAAGAAGTTCCCCAACTTACCTGTCTCCACTCGAGAGGAAGCACGAGAGTCCCGCCCTCATCCAGAGGAGCCCCGTTTCCGCCTCCTAGCTCGAGGGCAGGGATCCTTTCCCTGCGTGGACGGGAAAGAATTCCCGGCGTTCCCGTCGCATCTCAAGAGGAGGCGCTCTCCCACAGGAAAAGCAAGAGGAATTCCAGGGTCGTGTGTCACCATTCCCAGAGTCCCCCAGATGTCTCAGTCCATTCCAGGGAAACCTGTTTTCCCTACACTGCCTCGACTTTCAACCCGAGATCGACTCACAACACGGTGGAACATGGGACAGCCCTGTGGGAAAGCCTCGTGGGAAAGCCTAGCGGGAAAGCCTCGAGGGAAATCCACAGATGCCGTGGTCCAGGCGAACGGAAGCGCAACACTTCTGCTACAGCTGGGGAGGAAAGCACACGTGCATGTCCCCACTCGAGACGAGGACTGACTCCCCTGGGGAGACTCCAGAAGTACCCCAAGATCCATGTCAGCACTGGAGAGCAATCCTCAGGTTCCGGCACCAGACTCCACACGAGGTCTTATGCCCGGCATCGACGGAGAGAGGAATCCCAAAGAGGCACCCGAGCAATTCGCATGGGGACTGGTCTTTCGTGAGGCCACCAGAGCGGGTCCCTGAGGTACCCGTCGTAAGCCGAGAGCGCCTGCCACAACTCAAGAAAATCCAGGAGTTTTCTCCCCTCCAGGCGGAATGAGGCCCATTTCCACTGAGGTGTTTCGAGGCTAATCACACCTAACCTCTGAAAATTCCAAACGGTCCTTCACGCCATTGCTGCAACTCAAGAAGTTCCCCGACATACCCGTCTCCACTCGAGAGGTAGCACGACAGTCACGAAACACATCCAGAGGAGCCCAGTTTCCGCCTCCTAGCTCGAGAGGAGGGATCCTTACCCTGCGTTTTCGGGAAAGAATTCCCGGCGTTCCGTAGCATCTCAAGAGGAAGCGCTCTCCACAGGAAAGGCGAGAGGAACTCCAGGGTCGTGCCACCATTCCCAGAGTCCCCCAGAGGTCTCAGTCCATTCCAGGGAAACCTGTTTTCCATGCACTGCCATGACTTTCAAGCCGAGAAACGACTCACACAAACGGTGGCATTTGGGACAGCCGTGTGGGAAACCCTCGTGGGAAAGCCTCGAGGGAAAGCCACAGATCCCTTACTGCCCGCGAAGGGAAGCGCGACACTGCAGCTAGAGCTCAGGAGTAGAGCCCACCTGCATGCCCCCATTCGAGACGAGGACTGACTCCCGTGGGGAGACTCCAGAAGTACCCCAAGATCCATGTCAGCACTGGAGAGGAATCCTCAGGTTCCGGCACCCCACTCCACACGAGATCGTAGGCCCCGGCATCGACGGGAGAGGAATTCCGAGAGGTCCCCGAGCAACTGGCCTGGGGACTGGCCTTTCTTGAGGCCACCAGAGCGGGTCCCTGAGGTCCCCGTGGTAAGTCGAGAGCACCGGCCGTAACTCTTGAAAATCCAGGAGGTTCTCCCCCTCCAGGCGAGATGAGGCCCTTTTCGGATGAGGCTCCTCTAGGCTAATCACACCTAAACGCTGGAATTTCCCAAGGATCCTTAACACCCTTGCTGCAAGGCAAGAAGTTCCCGACATACCCGACTCCACTCGAGAAGAAGGACGAGAGTCCCGCCCACATCCAGAGGAGCCCTGTTTCCGCCTCATAGCTCTAGAGGAGTGATCCTTTCCCTGCGTGGTCGGGAAAGAATTCCCGGCGTTCTTGTCGCATCTCAAGAGGAGGCGCTCACCACTTGAAACGCGAGAAGAACTCCAGGTTCGTGCCACCGTTCCCACACTCCCCCAGATGTCTCAGTCCATTCCAGGGAAACCTGTTTTCCCTGCACTGCCTCGACTTTCAAGCCGAGGATCGACGCACACCTCGGTGGCACGTGGGACCGCCCTGTGGGAAAGCCTCGTGGGAAAGCCTCTGGGAAAGGGGGAAAGACACAGATCCCTTGATCCACGCGAAGGTAAGCGTGACACTGCTGCTTCAGCTCGGGAGGAAATCGCACGTGCATGCCCCAACTCGAGACGAGGACTGACTCCCCTGGGGAGACTCCAGAAGTACCCCAAGATCCATGCCGGCACTGTAGAGGAATCCTCAGGTTGCCACACTGACTCCACACAAGTCCTTAGGCCCAAGCATCGAAGGGAGAGAATCCTAGAGGCCCCCGAGCAACTCGCAATGGGACTGGCCTTTCCTGAGGCCACCAGAGTGGGTCCCTGAGGTCCCAGTCGTAAGTCGAGAGCACCTGCCGCAACTCGAGAAAATCCAGGAGGTTCTCCCTCCAGGCGAGAAGAGTCTCATTTCCGCTGAGGTTTCTCGAGGCTAATCACACCTTACCTCTGGAACTTCCAAAGGGTCCTTCACACCCTTGCTGCAACTCAAGAAGTTCCCGACATACCCGTCGCCACTCGACAGGAAGCACGAGAATCCCACCCACACCCAGAGGAACCCTGTTTCCGCGTCCTAGCTCGAGAGGTGGGATCCTTTCCCTGCGTGGTCGGGATAGAATACCCGGTGTTCCCGTCACATCTCAAGAGGAGGCGCTCTCCACAGGAAAGGCGAGAGGAACTCCAGGGTCGTGCCACCATTCCCAGAGTCCCCTGATGTCTCAGTCCATTCCAGGGAAACCTTTTTTCCCTGCACTGCCTTGACTTTCAAGCCGAGGATCGACTCACACCACGGTGGCACGTGGGACAGCCCTGAGGGAAAGCCTCGTGGAAAAGCCTCTTGGGAAGCCACAGATCCCTTGATCCACGCGAAGGGAAGCTTGACACTGCTACTACAGCTCGGGAGGAAAGCGCACGTGCATCGACCCACTCGAGACAAGGACTGACTCCCACTGGGAGACTCCAGAAGTACCCCAAGATCCTTGTCAGCACTGGAGAAGAATCCTCAGGTTCGGCACCGACTCAACACAAGGTCCTAGGCCCCGGCATCGACGGCGGAGGAAACCCGAGAGGCCCCCGAGCAACTCGCATGGGGACTGGCCTGTCCTGAGGCCACCAGAGCGGGTCCCTGAGGACCCCATCGTAAGTCGAGAGCGCCTGCCGCAACTCGAGAAAATCCAGGAGGTTCTACCCTCCAAGCGAGATGAGGCCCATTTCTGCTTAGGCAAATAGGGGTAATCACACTAAACTCTGGAATTTCCTAAGGGTCCTTCACACCCTTGCTGCAACTCAAGAAGTTCCCCGACATACCCGTCTCCACTCAAGAGGAACACGAGAGTCCCGCCCACTTCCAGAGTGGCCCCGTTTCCGCCTGCTAGCTCGAGAGGAGGGATTCTTTCCCTGCGTGGTCGGGAAAGAATTCCTAGCGTTCCTGTCGCATCTCAAGAGGAGGCGCTCTCCACAGGAAGGCGAGAGGAACTCCAGGATCAGGCCCCATTCCCAGAGTCACCCTGATTTCTCAGTCTATTCCAGGGAAACCTGTTTTCCCTGCACTGCTTCGACTTTCAAGTCGCGGATCAACTCACACCACGGTGGCACGTGAGACAGCCCTGTGGGGAAGCCTCGTGGGAAAGTCTTGTGGGAAAGCCTCGAGGGAAAGCCACAGATCCCTTGATCACGCGAAGGGTAGCGTGACACTGCTGCTACAGCTCGGGAGGAAAGCACACGTGCATGCCCCCACTTGAGACTCGGACTGACTCCCCTGGGGAGACTGCAGAAGTACCCCAAGATCCATGTCAGCGCTGGAGAGGAATCCTCAGGTTTCGGAACCGACTCCACACAAGGTCTTAGGCCCTGGCATCGACGGGAGAGGAATCCCCGCGAGGCTCCCGAGCAACTCGCAAGGGGACTGGCCTTTCCTGAGGCCACCAGAGCGGGTCCCTGAGGTCCAGTCGTAAGTCAAGAGCACCTGCCAGCAACTCTGAGAAAATCCAGGAGGTTCTCCCCTCCAGGCGAGTTGAGAGCCATTTCCGCTGAGGCGTCTCGAGGCTAATCAGCACCTAAACTCTGGAAATTCCAAAGGGTCCTTCACACCCTGCTGCAACTCAAGAAATTCCCCGACATACCCGTCTCCACTCGAGAGGAAGCACGAGAGTCCCGCCCACATCCATAGGAGCCGCGCGTTTCCCGCCTCCCTAGCTCGAGAGGAGGATCCTTTCCCTGCGTGGTCGGGAAAGAATTCCCGGCGTTCCCGTCGCATCTCAAGTGGAGGCGCTCTCCACA
>NW_017193631.1:0-9716 GCF_001704415.2 Capra hircus
CTGTCTCTTGAGAAACCTGTATGCAGGTCAGGAAGAAACAGTTCGAACACAAATGGAACTGGTTCTAAATAGGAAAAGGAATATGTCAAGGCAGTGTATTGTCACCCTGCTTATTTAACTTATATGCAGAGTACATCATGAGAAACACTGGGCTGGAGGAAGCACACGCTGGAATCCAGATTGCTGGGAGAAATATCAAGAATCTCAGATATGCAGATGACACCACCCTTATGGCAGAAAGTGAAGAAGAACTAAAGAGTCTCCTGATGAAAGTGAAAGAGGAGAGTGAAAAAGTTAGCTTAAAGCTCAGCATTCAGAAAACTAAAATCATTGCATCCAGTCTCATCACTTCATGGCAAATAGATGGGAAAACATTGGAAACAGCAGCAGACTATTTTGGGGGCTTGGAAATCACTGCAGGTGATGTCTGCCTCCATGAACTTAAAACGTATTTATGACTTGGAAGAAAAGTGATGACCAAACTAGACAGCATATTAAAAAGCCGAGACGTTGCTTTGCCAACAAAGATCCATCCAGTCAAGGCTATGGTTTTTCCATATGTCATGGATGGATATGAAAGATGTACTATAAAGAAAGTGACAGCTGAAAATTGGATGCTTTTGAACTGTGGTGTTGGAGAAGATGCTTGTAGGTCGCTTAGACTACAAGGAGACGCAACCACTCCATCCTAAAGGAAATCAGGTCTGAATATACATTGGAAGGACTAATACTGAACCTGAAAGTCCAATACTTTGGCCACTTGATGTGAAGAGCTGACTCACTTGGAAGTTGCTTTGATTTGCCTGTGAGTGTGGGAGCCCTCCCTGGGCAAAGGGCCTCAGGGGTCATTGCCACTGAATCACGACCTCCAAGCAAGCGCATTCCAGCTGTGTGACATTCAGGAAGCAGGAGACTGGGAAAACTATCTTCCTTAGAGGAAGGAAAGTCATCCACAGAGAGTGTGTTTTCAGGCCTCTCTTTGCAGCAAGTGTTTTGCTTCTCAGACATCAGAGCTGCAGGCTTGCTCTGAGGGCCTCAATTGCAGAGTCAGGGCTGTGTGTCTCACTGCACTTTCCAAGCATTGCAGACACATTCCTAGGTTGGAGCAGTGCTTCCCATTGAGAAAGAAGCCTCGGGAGTGTGTCTGAGCGGGCTGAGTGCCATGCTAGGGTCACCTAGTCGAGGGCACCTTGCACATCCAATGGGCCCCAGGCGAGTAGCTATGGACCGGCCCTTCGGTTGAGACATCCCAAAGCAGGGAACAAAGCTAGCTCTGTCAGAAGGAGGGAAAACAGCAATGGGATGGATTTTCAAGCAGTTGCTAAGTCACACCACGTTAGGGCTCCCCGGGAAAGAAATGCGAATTTTGGCCTCTAGGCCCAGTATCCAGATGTGTGCACAGGATATTTTCCCCACAGGATTCAAGAATGTTCCAGACAGACCTAAGCTCACTAGCTCTCTCCTGCAGAGGAAATGAAATATTGTTGCTGAACCACGAAAAGATGCTGGGATTCTTGGCTTATGGAGGAGAAGAATTCAATCCAGGGCCCAAGACGAGGCTTGATTGCTCAGAGCTTTTGTGCAATAGAGTTTTATTAAAGGAGAAAGGAGATAGAGAAAGCTTCTGACAGAGACATCACAAGGGGCAGAAAGCGTACCCCCTTGCTAGTGTTAGTAATGGAGTTATATACTCTCCAATAAGTTATGACAACGAACAAAAGAATGTCTGGAGGTTGTAAAGACTCACTAGACCTACTCCCATAATTGACATTTTAAGATAACAGGATTAGCCAGAAGGTTTTTTCCAGAGACCGTCCTCAAGAAGGATGCATGATTGTTATATAATCCTAAGGAATGTAGAGGGAAAAACAGTTTGTCCTTCCTTCCTCCTTGAGAATTCTAGACCCCTCTCTCCTTGGGGACCCTTGAACTTCTTTAGAAACCTGCCTTGGCAATGACTCTCTCAGAAACATGATTGAACAGCCGTTTGGAGCTTCCTTTGACTTTCCCTGGGAGGGAGGGAGCCCTCCCTGAGCACAGGGCCTCAGGGGCCATGGCCAATGAAAAAATAATCTCCCAGCAAGTGCTTTTCAGCCCTGTGTGACTCTCAGCCCACAGGAGGCTGAGAAAACTCTCTTCCTTGGAGGAAGGAAAGGCAGCCCAAGAGTGTGTTTTCAGGCCTGTATCTTGCAGCAAGTGTTTGGCTTGTTAGACAGAAGACCTGCAGGCCTGTTCCAACAGACTCAATTGCCAGAATCAGGGCCTTGTGTCTCCCTGCAGTTTCCTGGCCTTGCAAACACATTCCTAGGTGAGAGCAGTCCTGCCCATGGGGAAGCAGGCTGCGGGAGTGTGTCTGAGGGGGCCAGGTGTCATGCTGGGGTCACCTGGTCGAGGGCACCTTGCACCTCCAATGGACCCCAGGCAAGGAGTTGCAGGCCACCACCTTGCTTCTGAAATCCCAAAATGGGGAGCAAAGCTCGCTCTGTCAGAGGGAAGAAAACAGCAACAGGATGGATTTTCAAGCAGTTGCTAGGCCTGTACTGCGTTAAGGCTCCAAGGAAGGAAAATGCGAATTTTAGCCCCTACGACTGGTATCCAGGTGGGCTCCCAGGATGATTTCCCCGCAGGATCCAAGAACGTTCCAGACAGACCTGGGCTCACTAGCTCCCTCCTGCAGAGGAAACATGAGAGAACAGCTGTTTGGAGGTTGCTTTGACTTCCCCTGGGAGGGTAGGATCCCTCCCTGGGTGCAGGGCCTCAGGGGCCATTGCCGCTGAGAAATGCCCTCAAAGCCAGACCTTTCCAGCCTTGTATGACTCAGCACGGAGGAGACTGGAAAAGCTCTCTTCCTTGGAGGAAGGAAAGGCAGCCCCAGAGAGTGTGTTTTCACACCTGTATCTTGCAGCAAGTGTTTGGCGTCTCAGACGTCAGACCTCCAGGCCTGCTCCAACGGCCTCAGTTCCAGAGTCAGGGCCGTGTGTCTCCCTGCATTTTCTGAGCCTTGGGAACACATTCCTAGGTCAGAACAGTCCTGCCCATGGGGAAGGAGGCTGCGGGAGTGTGTCTGAGGGGGTCGGGTGCCATGCTGGGGTCCAATAGACCCGGTACCTCCAATAGACCCCAGGACAACAGCGGTGGGGCTCCCCCTGGCTTCCGAAATGCCAAAGCGAGAAGCAAAGCTAGCTCTATCAGAAGGAAGAAAAGAGCAATCGGATGGATGTTCAGGCTGTTGCTGGGCCGCACCACTTCAGGGTCCCCCCCGAGAGGAACAGGCGCCCTGTGGCCCCTAGGTCCGATATGCAGGTTAACACACAGGGTGTGTCCCCATAGGAGCCAAGAATTTTCCTGAGCAGACCTAGGCTCACTAGAGCTCTCCTACAGGGCAAAAGGGGTAGAACAGACTGTGGATGTGACTCTGCCTTTCCCAGCGAGCATGGGGCCCTCCCTACGGCCCCGGGCTCCAGGGAAAATTGTCCCTGAAAAATGACCTCCAAGAAGCGCTTTTCCAGCAGGCTGGGATGCAGAGTTCACAGGATGCGGGGAAAGTGATCGTCCTTCAGGGAAGAAGAGGCAGCCACCCAGTGTGTGTTTGCAAGCCTGTATTTGGAAGAAACTGGTTAGCTCCTTCAAGGGGAGACCTCCAGGTCTGCTCAGAGGACCGAAATTCCAGAGGCAGCACCATGCATCTCCCCTGTCCTTTCTGAGCCTTGGAAAGACATGCCTAGCTTATAGCGGTATTGCTCATGAAGAAGCAGGATGCAGGAATGTGTCAGACATGACTGGGTGCCTTCCTGGGTTCAGCTCCGTGAGGGGCCTTTCCACTCAAAGTAGGTCCCATGCCTCCTTGGGGAGGAAGTGGGGCCCGCTTGCCTCCAAATTGCCAAAGGCTGGAACAAAGCTAGTTCTATCAGAGGTAAGAAAAGAGCAATTGGATGGATGTGGAAGCTGTTGCTGGGCCGCACTGCTTCAGGCCCCCCACCCCTCCGCCCCCGAGAGAAACAGGCGCCCTGTGGCCCCTAGGTCCTGGATGCAGTTTCACACATAGAATGTGTCCCCATAGGAGCCAAGAATTTTCCTGACAGACCTAGGCTCACTAGAGCTCTCCTACAGAGCAAAGGGGATGGGACAGATGTGTGGCTGTGGCTCTGCCTTTCCCTGGGAGTGTGGAGCCGCTCCCTATGGCCCCGGGCTCCAGGGGAAGTTGCCCCTGAATAATGACCTCCAAGAAGCGCTTTTCCAACTGGCTGAGACGTGGAGTTCTCAGGATGCAGGGAAAGCGAGTGTCCTTCGGGGAAGCAAAGGCAGTCACCTGTTATCATGACTTACTAGAATAGTAGGTACCTTCTCCGGTTGGGCAGAGGCCTTCCCTACCTGATCTGAAAAAGAAAATGAAGTAGCTCGCTGATTTGAGAAATAATTCCCAGACTTGGGTTTCCAACCAGTATAGAATCCGACAATGGCCCTGTCTTTGTAGCCGCGTTAATTAACAGGTATGTGAAGCTCTAAATATCAGTGGAAATTACATACAGCATATAGGCCCCAGTGTTCTGGAATGGTGGAAAGAAACAACCAAACTCTTGAAGAGACACTTTCAAAATGGATCATAGAGACTGACTGTACGTGGATGGGCTTGCTTCCGGCAGACTTACTCATATTACGGGTAACCGCACGTTCCCACAGTTGTTGTCCTTATGAAATTTTCTATGGGAGACCCCCTCCCACAGTGAGGCAGGTGTTAGCAGATTTGCCACAAGTAAGGGGGTGGGATTTCACAGCAGATGGAACAATTAGGTAAGGTAATAAATCAGGTAACTAAGTTTGTATAAAAAAGAATATCATTCCCCCTTGAGGAACAGATTCATGAATTTGTGCTCAGTGATCAGGTGTGGCTCAATGACTGGAAACACAATTCCTTGGCCTGACATCGGAAAGGTCCTTATACTGTTGTTTTAGCCACAATTCTGAAAGAGATGGGAATACCAGACCACCTAACCTGCCTCTTGAGAAATCTGGATGAAGGTCAGGAAGCAACAGTTAGAGCAGGACATGGAACAACAGACTGGTTCCAAAAAGGAAAAGGAGTATGTCAAGGCTGTATATTGTCACCCTGTTTATTTAACTTCTATGCAGAGTACATCATGAAAAATGCTGGGATGGAAGATACATAAGCTGGAATCAAGATTGCCGGTAGAAATATCAATCAACTTAGATATGCAGATGACACCACCATTATGGCAGAACGTGAAGAGGAACGGGTATGTCGGGGAACTTCTTGAGTTGCAGCAAGGGTGTGAAGGGCCCTTTGGAAGTTCCAGAGGTTAGGTGTGGTTAGTCTCGAGATGCCTCAGCGGAAATGGGCCTCATGTCGCCTGGAATGGAGAGGCTCCTGGATATTCCCGAGTTTCAGCAGGTGCTCTCGAGTTACGACGGGGATTCAGGGACCCGCTCTGGCGGCCGCAGGAAAGGCCAGTTATCATGCGTGTTGCTAGGGGGCCTCTCGTGATTCCTCTCCCATCGATGCCGGGGCCTAAGACCTTGTGTGGAGTCGGGGCCGGAACCTGAGGATTCCTCTCCAGTGCTGATATGGATCCTGCGGTACTTCTGGAGTCTCCCCAGGGGAGTCAGTCCTTGTCTCGAGTGGGGCATGCACGTGCGCTTTCCTCCCGAGCTGTAGCAGCAGTGTCACGCTTCCCGTCGCGTGGATCAAGGGATCTGTGGCTTTCCCTCGAGGCTGTCCCACGAGGCTTTCCCACAGGGCTCTCCCACGTGCCACCGTGGTGTGAGTCGATCCTCGGCATGAAAGTCGAAGCAGTGCAGGGAAAACAGGATCCTCTGGAATGGACGGAGACATCTGGAGGCTCTTGGAATGGTGGCACGACCCATGAGTTCCTCTCGCCTTTCCTGTGCAGCGCGCCTCCCCTTGAGATGCGTCGGAAACGTCGGGAATTCTTTCCCGAGGAAGCAGGGAAGGATCCCTCATCTCGAGCTTGGAGGCGGAAACGGAGCTCCTCTGGAGGAGGCCGGACGCTCGTGCTTCCTCTGGAGTGGAGACGGGTATATCGGGGAACCTCCTGAGTTGTAGCAAGGGTGTGTAGGACCCTTTGGAAGTTCCAGAGTTTAGGTGTGATTACTCTCGAGACGCCGCAGAGAAAATGGGCCTCATCTCGACTGGAGCAGAGAACCTCCTGGATTTTCTCGAGTTGCGGCAGGTGCTCTCGACATACGACCGTGACCACATGGACAGTGTAGCAGATGTGTCACTCTTCCCGTCGTGGGGATCAAGAGATCTATGGCTTTCCCACGAGGCTTTCCCACAGGGCTGTCCCACGTGCCACCATGGTGTGAGTGGATCCTCGGCGTGAAAGTCGAGGCATTGCGGGGAAAACAGGTTCCTCTGAAATGGACTGAGATATCTGGGGGACTCTTGGAATGGTGGCACGACCCTGGAGTTCCTCTCGCCTTTCCTATTGAGAGCCCTTGCTCTTGAGAGGCCACGGGAACGCAGAAAAATCTTTCCTGAGTAAGCAGGATAGGATCCCTCATCTCGAGCTACCAGGCGGAAACGGGGTTCCTCTGGATTTGGGCGGGACCCTCGTGCTTCCTCTCGAGTGGAGACGGGTATGTTGGGGAACTTCTTCAGTTGCAGCAAGGACCCTTTTGAATTTCCAGAGTTTAGGTGTGATGAGCCACCAGACGCCTCAGAGGAAATGGGCCTCATCTCGCCTGGAGCGGAGAACATCCTGGATTTTCTAGAGTTTGGCAGGGTCTCTCGAGTTACGACGGGGACCTCAGGGACCCGCTCTGGTGGCCTCAGGAAAGGCCAGTCCCCGTGCGAGTTGCTCGGGGCCTCTCGGGATTCCTCTCCCGTCTATGCCGGTGCGTAAGATCTTGTGTGGAGTCGGTGACGGAACCTGAGGATTCCTCTCCAGGGCTGGCATGGATCTTGGGGTACTTCTGGAGTCTCCCCAGGGGAGTCAGTCCACGTCTCGAGTGGGGGCATGCACGTGCGCTTTCCTCCCCAGCTCTAGCAGCAGTGTCACACTTCCCGTCGAGTGGATCAAGGGATCTGTGGCTTTCCCTTGAGGCTTTGCCACAGGGCTGTCCCACGTGCCACCGTGGTGTGAGTCGATCCTCGGCTTGAAAGTCGAGGCAGTGCAGGGAAAACAGGTTTCCCTGGAATGGACTGAGACTTCTGGGGGACTCAGGGAATCGAGGCACGACCCTGGAGTTCCTCTCGCCTGTCCTGTGGAGAGTGTCTCCTCTTGAGATGCGACGTGAATGCCGGGAATTCTTTCCCGACCACGCAGAGAAAGGATCCCTCCTCTCGAGCTAGGAGGCGGAAACGGGGCTCCTCTGGATGTGGGCGGGACTCTCGTGCTTCCTCTCGAGTGGAGACGGGTATGTCGAGGAAATTCTTGAGTTGCAGTAAGGGTGTGAAGGACCCTTTGGAAGTTCCAGAGGATAGGTGTGATTAGCCTCGAGACTCCTCAGCAGAAATGGGCCTCATCTCGCCTGGAGGGGAGAACCACATGGATTTTCTCGAGTTGCCGCAGGTGCTCTCGACTTACGACGGGGACCTCAGGGACCCGCTCTGGTGGCCTCAGAAAAGGCCAGTCCCCATGGGAGTTGCTCGGGGGCCTCTCGGGATTCCTCTCCCGTCGATGCCGGGGCCTAAGACCTTGTGTGGAGTCGTTGCCGGAACCTGAGGATTCCACTCCAGTGCTGACATGGAGATTGGGGGATTTCTGGAGTCTCCCCAGGGGAGAAAGTCCTCGTCTCTAGTGGGGGCATGCACGTGCGCTTTCCTCCCGAGCTGTAGCAGCTTGTCACGCTTCCCTTTGCTTGGATCAAGGGATCTGTGGCTTTCCCTCGAGTTTTCCCACGAGGGTTTCTCACGAGACTTTCCCACAGGGCTGTCCCATGGGCCATCGTGGTGTGAGTCGATCCTCGGCTTGAAAGACAAGACAGTGCAGGAAAAACAGGTTTCCCTGGAATGGACTAGATATCTGGGGGACTCTGGGAACGGTGGCACGACCCTGCAGTTCCTCTTGCCTTTCCTGTGGAGAGCGCCTCCTCTTGAGATGCTCGGGAACGCCAGGAATTCTTTTCCGACCGCGCAGGGAAAGGATCCCTCCTCTCTAGCTAGGAGGCGGAAACGGGGCTCCTCTGGATGTGGGCGGGACTCTCGTGCTTCCTTTCGAGTGGAGACGGGTATGTCGGGGAACTTCTTGAGTTCCAGCAAGGGTGTGAAGGACCCTTTGGAATTTCCAGAGGTTAGCTGTTATTAGCCTTGAGACGACTCAGTGGAAATGTGCCTCATCTCGTCTGGAGGGGAGAACCTCCTGTATTTTCTCGAGTTCCGGCAGGTGCTCTCGACTTACGAAGGGGACCTCAGGGACCCGCTGTGGTGGCCTCAGGAAAGGCCAGTCCCCATGCGACATGCACGGGGGCCTCTCCGGATTCCTCTCCGGTCTATTCCAGGGCCTAAGACCTTGTGTGGAGTCGGTGCAGGAACCTGAGGATTCCTCTCCAGTGCTGACATGGATCTTGGGGTACTTCTGGAGTCTCCCCAGGGGAATCAGTGCTCGTCTCGAGTGGGGGCATGCACGTGCGCTTTCCTCCCGAGCTGTAGCAGCAGTGTCACGCTTCCCTTCGCGTGGATCAAGGGATCTGTGGCTTTCACACGAGGCTTTCCCACGAGGCTTTCCCACAGGGCTGTCCCACGTGCCACCGTGGTGTGAGCCGATCCTCGGCTTGAAAGTCGAGGCAGTGCAGGGAAAACAGTTTTCCCTGGAATGGACTGAGACATCTGGGGGACTCTGGGAATGGTGGCACGACCCTGGAGTTCCTCTCGCCTTTCCTGTGGAGAGCGCCTCCTCTTGAGATGCGACGGGAACGCCGGGAATTCTTTCCCGACCACGCAGGGAATGGATCCCTCCTCTCGAGCTAGGAGGCGGAACACGGGGCTCCTCTGGATGTGGGCGGGACTCTCCTGCCTCCTCTCTGGGTGGAGACTGGGTATGTCGGGGAACTTCTTGAGTTGCAGCAAGGGTGTGAAGGACCCTTTTGGAAGTTCCAGAGGTTAGGTGTGATTAGCCTGGAGACGCCTCAGGGGAAATGGGCCTCATCTTCGCCTGGTGGGTAGAACCTCCTGGATTTTCTCGAGTTGCGGCAGGTGCTCTCGACTTACGACAGGGACCTCAGGGACCCGCTCTGGTGGCCTCAGGAAACTTCAGTCCCCATGCGAGTTGCTAGGGGGCCTCTCGGGATTCCCCTCCCTTTCGATGCCGGGGCCTAAGACCTTGTGTGGACGTCGGTGCCGGAACCTGAGGATTCCTCTGCAGTGCCGACATGGATTTGGGGACTTCTGGAGTCTCCCCAGGGGCGTCAGTCCTCGTCTCGAGTGGGGGAATGCACGTGCCCTTTCCTCCCTAGCTGTTGCAGCAGTGTCACGCTTCCCTTCTCGTGGATCAAGGGATCTGTGGCTTTCCCTCGAGGCTTTCCCACGAGGCTTTCCCACAGGACTGTCCCACCTTCCACCATGGTGTGAGTCGATCCTCTTCTTGAAAGTCGAGGCAGTGCAGGGAAAACAGTTTTCCCTGGAATGGACTAAGACATCTGGGGACTCTGGGAATGGTGGCACGACCCTGGAGTTCCTCTCGCCTTTCCTGTGGAGAGCGCCCCTCTTGAGATTTGACGGAACGCCGGGAATTCTT
>NW_017193632.1:0-9716 GCF_001704415.2 Capra hircus
CCCGACTTACCGTCTCCACTCGGAGTGGAAGCACTGAGAATCACGCCCACATCCAGAGGAGCCCCGTTTCCGCCTCCTAGCTCGAGAGGAGGGATCCTTTCCCTGCGTGGTCGGGAAAGAATTCCCGGCGTTCCCGTCGCATCTCAAGAGAGGTCTCCACAGGAAAGGCGAGAGGAACTCCAGGGTCGTGCCACCATTCCAGAGTCCCCCAGATGTCTCAGTCCATTCCAGGGAAACCTGTTTTCCCTGCACTGCCTCGACTTTCAAGCCGAGGATCGACTCACACCACGGTGGCACGTGGGACAGCCCTGTGGGAAAGCTCGTGGGAAAGCCTCGAGGGAAAGCCACAGATCCCTTGATCCACGCGAAGGGAAGCGTGACACTGCTGCTACAGCTCGGGAGGAAAGCGCACGTGCATGCCCCACTCGAGACGAGGACTGACTCCCCTGGGGAGACTCCAGAAGTACCCAAGATCCATGTCAGCACTGGAGAGGAATCCTCAGGTTCGGCACCGACTCCACACAAGGTCTTAGGCCCGGCATCGACGGGAGAGGAATCCCGAGAGGCCCCGAGCAACTCGCATGGGGACTGGCCTTTCCTGAGGCCACCAGAGCGGGTCCCTGAGGCCCGTCGTAAGTCGAGAGCACCTGCCGCAACTCGAGAAAATCCAGGAGGTTCTCCCTCCAGGCGAGATGAGGCCCATTTCCGCTGAGGCGTCTCGAGGCTAATCACACCTAACCTCTGGAACTTCCAAAGGGTCCTTCACACCCTTGCTGCAACTCAAGAAGTTCCCCGACATACCCGTCTCCACTCGAGAGGAAGCACGAGAGTCCCGCCCACATCCAGAGGAGCCCCGTTTCCGCTCCTAGCTCGAGAGGAGGGATCCTTTCCCTGCGTGGTCGGGAAAGAATTCCCGGCGTTCCCGTCGCATCTCAAGAGGAGGCGCTCTCCACAGGAAAGGCGAGAGGAACTCCAGGGTCGTGCCACCATTCCCAGAGTCCCCCAGATGTCTCAGTCCATTCCAGGGAAACCTGTTTTCCCTGCACAGCCTCCACTTTCAAGCCGAGGATCAACTCACACCAACGGTGGCACGAGGACAGCCCTGTGGGAAAGCCTCGTGGGAAAGCCTCGTGGGAAAGCATCGAGGTAAAGCCACAGATCCCTTGATCCACGCGGAGGGAAGCGTGACACTGCTGCTACAGCTCGGGAGGAAAGCTCACGTGCATGCCCCAGCTCGAGACGAGGACTGACTCCCCTGGGGAGTCTCCAGAAGTACCCCAAGATCCATTTCAGCACTGGAGAGGAATCCTCAGGTTCTGGCACTGACTCCACACAAGGTCTTTAGGCCCCGGCATCAACGGGAGAGGAATCCCGAGAGGCCCCGAGCAACTCGCATTGGGACTGGCCTTTCCTTGAGGCCACCAGAGCGGGTCCCTTGAGGTCCCCGTCGTAAGTCGAGAGCACCTGCCGCAACTCGAGAAAATCCAGGAGGTTCTCTCCCTCCAGGCGAGATGAGGCCCATTTCCGCTGAGACGTCTCGAGGCTAATCACACCTAACCTCTTAAACTTCCAAAGGGTCCTTCACACCCTTGCTGCAACTCATGAAGTTCCCCGACATACCCGTCTCCACTCGAGAGGAAGCGCCGAGAGTCGCCCGCCCCACATCCAGAGGAGCCCCGTTTCCGGCCTGATAGATCCAGAGGAGGGATCCTTTCCCTGCGTGGTCGGGAAAGAATTCCCGGCGTTCCCGGCGCATCTCAAGAGGAGGCGCTCTCCACAGGAAAGGCAAGATGAACTCGAGGGTCGTGCCACCATTCCCAGAGTCCCCCAGAAAATTCCTTGTCGGGAATTTTATTGGCCTTCCGCGTAAACCTAGCTATTCAGCCTTTTTCCTCCAGTTAATCTTCTTACTACCCTATAATTTCTTAATCTAATCTTACATTAATAAATACACAAGACTTTCCACGTCAACGCCGTCCATCCGTCGAATTCCCTGGATGCAGCGGGCCTGGACACCGGCACACTGAGCTATCTGGGGGACTCTTGGAATGATGTCACGACACTGGAGTTTCTTCTCGCCTTTCCTGTGGAGAGCGCCTCCTCATGAGATGCGACCGGGAACACCGGGAATTCTTTCCGGAACATACAAGGAAAGGATACCTGACCGCGAGGTACGAGGCGGAAACGGGGCTCCTCTGCATGTGGGCGGGACTCTCGTGCTTCCTCTCGAGTGGAGTCAGGTATGTTGGGGAACTTCTTGAGTTGTAGCAAGTGTGTGAAGGACCCTTTGGAAGTTCCAGAGGTTAGGTATGATTAGCCTCCAGACGCCTCAGAGGAAAAGGGCCTCATCTCGCCTGGAGGGGAGAACCTCCTGGATTTTCTCGAGTTGCGGCTGGTGCTTTCGACTTACGACGGGGACCTCAGGGACCCGCTCTGGTGTCCTCAGGAAAGGCCAGTCCCCATGCGAGTTGCTCGGGGGCCTCTCGGGATTCCTCTCCCTTCGACGCCGGGGCCTAAGACCTTGTGTGGAGTCGGTGCCGAGAACCTGAGGATTCCTCTCCAGTGCTGACATGCATCTTGCCGGTACTTCTGGAGTCTCCCCAGGGGAGTCAGTCCTCGTCTCGAGTGGGGGCATGCACGTTCGCATTTCCTCCCGAGCTGTAGCAGAACTGTCACGCTTCCCTTCGCGTTGGATCAAGGGATCTGTGGCTTTTCCCTCGAGGCTTTCCCACGAGGCTTTCCCACGAGGCTTTCCCACGAGGCTTTCCCACAAGGCTGTCCCACGTGCCACCATCGTGTGAGTCGGTCCTCCGCGTGAACGTCGAGGCAGTGCAGGGTAAACAAGTTCCTCTGGAAAGGACTGAGACATCTGGGGGACTCTTGGAATGGTGGAACGACCCTGGAGTTCCTCTCACCTTTCTTGTGGAGCGTGCCTCCTCTTGAGATGCGACAGGTACGACAGGAATTTTTCCCGGCCAATCAGGGAAAGGATCCCTCATCCTTGAGCCAGGAGGAGGGAATTGGGGCTCCTCTGGATGTGGGTGGTACCCTGTTGATTCCTATGGAGTGGCGACGGGTCTCTCGTGGAACCTCTTGAGTTGCAGCTAGGGTGTGAAGGACCCTTTGGAAGTTCCAGAGGTTAGGTGTGATTAGCGTCGAGACGCCTCAGCGGAAATGGGCCTCATCTCGCCTGGAGGGGCAGAACCTAATGGATTTTCTCTAGTTGCGGCAGGTGCTCTCGACTTACGACGGGGACCTCAGGGACCCGCTCTGGTGGCCTCAGGAAAGGCCAGGCGCCATGCGAGTTGCTCGGGGGCCTCTCAGGATTCCTCTCCCTTCGATGCCGGGGCCTAAGACCTTGTGTGGAGTCGGTGCCGGAACCTGAGGATTCCTCTCCAGTGTGGACATGGATCTTGGGGTACTTCTGGAGTCTCCCCAGGGGAGTTAGTCGTCGTCTTGTGTGGGGGCATGAACGTGCGCTTTCCTCCCGAGCTGTAGCAGCAGTGTCACGCTTCCCTTTGCATGGATCAAGGGATCTGTGGCTTTCCCTCCTGGCTTTCCCACGAGGCTTTCCCACAGGGCTGTTTCATGTGCCATCGTGGTGTGAGTCGATCTTCGGCCTAGAAATTCGAGGCAGTGCAGGGAAATCAGGTTTCCCTGAAATGGACTGAGACATCTGGGGGGACTCTGGGAATGGTGGCACGACCCTGGAGTTCCTCTCGCCTTTCCTGTGGAGAGCGCCTCCTCTTGAGATGCGCCAGGAACGCCAGGAATTCTTTCCTGACTACGCAGGGAAAGGATCCCTCCTCTCGAGCTAGCAGGCGGAAACGGGGCTCCTCTGGATGTGGCGGGTCTCTGGTGCTTCCTCTCGTGTGGAGACGGGGTATGTCGGCGGAACTTCTTGAGTTGCAGCAAGGGTGTGAAGGACCCTTTGGAAGTTCCAGAGGTTAGGTGTGATTAGACTCGAGACGCCTCAGCGGAAATGGGCCTCATCTCGCCTGCAGGGGAGAACCTCCTGGATTTTCTCGAGTTTCAGCAGGTGCTCTCCAGTTACGACCGGGACTTATGTAACCCGCTCTGGTCCACTCAGGAAATGCCAGTCGACTTGCGAGTTGCTAAGGGCCTCTCGGGATTCCTCTCCGGTCGATGACGGGGCCTAAGACCTTGTTTGGAGTCGGTGCCCGAACCTGAGGTTTCCTCTCCAGTGCTAACATGGATCTTGGGGTACTACTGGAGTCTCCACAGGGGAGTCATCTTCGTCTCCAATGGGGGCATGCACGTGCGCTTTTCTCCCGAGCATTAGGAGCAGAGTCAATTTTCCCCGTTGGGTTGATCAAGGGGTTCTTGTTTTCCCTCGAGGCTTTCCCACGAGGCTTTCCCACGAGGCTTTCCCACAGGGCTGTCCCACGTGCCACCATCGTGTGAGTCGGTCCTCCGCGTGAACGTCGAGGCAGTGCAGGGTAAACAAGTTCCTCTGGAAAGGACTGAGACATCTGGGGACTCTTTGGAATGGTGGAATGACCCTGGGAGTTCCTCTCACCTTTCTTGTGGAGCGTGCCTCCTCTTGAGATGCGACAGGTACGACAGGAATTCTTTCCCGGCCAATCAGGGAAAGGATCCCTCACATTGAGCTAGGAGGGGGAATTGGGGCTCCTCTGGATGTGGGTGGTACCCTGGTGATTCCTATGTAGTGGCGACGGGTCTCTCGTGGAACTTCTTGAGTTGCAGCTATGGTGTGAAGGACCCTTTGGAAGTTCCAGAGGTTAGGTGTGATTAGCCTCGAGACGTCTCAGTGGAAATGGGCCTCATCTCGCCTGAAGGGGAGAATCTCCTTCATTTTCTCGAGTTGTGGCAGGTGCTCTCGACTTACGACGGGGACCTCAGGGACCCGTTCTGTTGGCCTTAGGAAAGACCAGTCCCCATGCGAGTTGCTAGAGGGCCTCTCGGATTCCTCACCGGTACATGCCGGGGCCAAGACCTTGTGTGGAGTGGGGGCCAGAACCTGAGTATTCCTCTCCAGTGCTGACATGTTTTTGGGATACTTCTGAAGTCTCCCAAGGGGAATCAGTCCTCGTCTCGAGTGGGGCATGCGCATGCGCATGCCTTCCTCCGAGCTGTAGCAGCAGTGTCATGCTTCCCGTCGCGTGGATCAATGGATCTGTGGCTTTTCCTCTAGGATTTTCCTAGAGGCTTTCCCACGAGGCTTTCCCACAGGGCTGTCCCCCGTGCCACCGTGGGTGTGAGGCGATCCTCGCATGAAAGTTTAGGCACTCTGTAAAAACAAGATCCTCTGGAATGGACTGAGACATCTGGGGACTCTTGGAATGGTGGCACGACCCTGGAGTTCCTCTCGCCTTTCCTGTGAGAGCGCCTCCTCTGAGATGCGACGGGAACCCGGGAATTCTTTCCCGAACATGCAGGGAAAGGATACCTGACCTCGAGGTAGGAGCGGAAACGGGGCTCCTCTGGATGTGGGCGGGATTCTCGTGCTTCCTCTCGAGTGGAGTCGGGTATGTCGGGGAACTTCTTGAGTTGCAGCAAGGGTGTGAAGGACCCTTTGGAAGTTCCAGATGTTAGGTATGGATTAGCCTCGAGACGCCTCAGAGGAAAGGGCCTCATCTCGCCTGGAGGGGAGAACCTCCTGGATTTTCTCGAGTTGCGGCAGGTGCTCTCGACTTACGACGGGGACCTCAGGGACCCGCTCTGGTGGCCTCAGGAAAGGCCAGTCCCCATGCGAGTTGCTCGGGGGCCTCTCGGGATTCCTCTCCCGTCGATGCCGGGCCTAAGACCTTGTGTGGAGTCGGTGCCGGAACCTGAGGTTTCCTCTCCAGTGCTGACATGGATCTTGGGGTACTTCTGGAGTCCCCCAGGGGAGTCAGTCTCGTCTCGTGTGGGGGCATGCACGTGCGCTTTCCTCCCGAGCTGTAGCAGCAGTGCAACGCTTCCCTTCGCGTGGATCAAGGGATCTGTGGCTTTCCTCGAGGCTTTCCCACGAGGCTTTCCCACAGGCTGTCCCACGTGCCACCGTGGTGTGAGTCGATCCTCGGCTGAAATTCGAGGCAGTGCAGGGAAAACAGGTTTCCCTGAATGGACTGAGACATCTGGGGGACTCTGGGAATGGTGGCACGACCCTGGAGTTCCTCTCGCCTTTCCTGTGGAGAGCCTCCTCTTGAGATGCGACGGAACGCCCGGAATTCTTTCCCGACCACGCAGGGAAAGGATCCCTCCTCTCGAGCTAGGAGGCGGAAACGGGGCTCCTCTGGATGTGGGCGGGTCTCTGGTGCCTCTCGAGTGGAGACGGGTATGTCGGGGAACTTCTTGAGTTGCAGCAAGGGTGTGAAGGGCCTTTGGAAGTTCCAGAGGTTAGGTGTGATTAGCCTCGAGACGCCTCAGCGGAAATGGGCCTCATCTCGCCTGGAGGGGAGAACCTCCTGGATTTCTCGAGTTGCGGCAGGTGCTCTCGACTTACGACGGGGACCTCAGGGACCCGCTCTGGTGGCCTCAGGAAAGGCCAGTCCCCATGCGAGTTGCTCGGGGCCTCTCGGGATTCCTCTCCCGTCGATGCCGGGGCCTAAAACCTTGTGTGGATCGGTCCGGAACCTGAGGATTCCTCTCCAGTGCTGACATGGATCTTGGGGTATTTCTGGAGTCTCCCCAGGGGAGTCAGTCCTCGTCTCGAGGGGGGCATGCACGTGCGCTTTCCTCCCGAGCTGTAGCAGCAGTGTCACGCTTCCCTTCGCCAGGATCAAGGGATCTGTGCTTTCCCTTGAGGCTTCCACGAGGCTTTCCCAGGAGGCTTTCCCACAGGGCTGTCCCACGTGCCACCGTGGTGTGAGTCGATCCTCGGCTTGAAAGTCTCGGCAATCGAGGGAAAACAGTTTCCCTGGAATGGACTGAGACATCTGGGGGACTCTGGGAATGGTGGCAAGACCCCGGGAGTTCCTCTCGCCTTCCTGTGGAGAGAGCGCCTCCTCTTGAGATGCGACGGAATGCCGGGAATTCTTTCCCGACCACGCAGGGAAAGGATCCCTCTCTCGAGCTAGGAGGCGGAAACGGGCTCCTCTGGATGTGGGCGGGACTCTCGTGCTTGCTCTCGAGTGGAGACGGGAATGTCGGGGAACTTCTTGAGTTGCAGCAAGGGTGTGAAGGACCCTTTGGAAGTTCCAGAGAGGTTAGGTGTGATTAGCCTCGAGACGCCTCAGCGGAAATGGGCCTCATCTCGCCTGGAGGGGACAACCTCCTGGATTGTTTCTAGTTGCGGCAGGTGCTCTCGTCTTACGACGGGGACCTCAGGGACCCGCTCTGGTGGCCTCAGGAAAGGCCAGTCCCCATGCGAGTTGCTCGGGGGCCTCTCTGGATTCTCTGCCGTCCATGCCGGGGCTTAAGACCTTGTGTGGAGTCGGAGCCGGAACGTGAGGATTCCTCTCCAGTGCTGACATGGATCTTGGGGCACCTCCGGAGTCTCCCCAGGGAGTCAGTCCTCGTCTCAAGTAGGGCATGAACGTGTGCTTTCCTCCCGAATTGCAGGCAGTGTCACGCTTCCCTTCCGTGGATCAAGGAATCAGTGGCTTTCCCTCGGGGCTTTCCCATGAGGCTTTCATACGAGGCTTTCCCACAGGGCTGTCCCACGTGCCACCGTGGTGTGAGTCGATCCTCGGCTTGAAAGTTGAGGCAGTGCAGGGAAAACAGGTTTCCCTGAATGGACTGAGACATCTGGGGACTCTGGGAATGGTGGCACCACCCTGGAGTTACTCTCGCCTTTCCTGTGGAGAGCGCCTCTTTTGAGATGCGACGGGAACGCCGGGAATTCTTTCCCGACCACGCAGGGAACGGATCCCTGCTCTCGAGCTAGGAGGTGAAACGGGGCTCCTCTGGATGTGGGCGGGACTCCTGTGCTTCCTCTCGAGTGGAGATGGGTTTATCTGGGAACTTCTTAAGTTGCAGCAGGGTGTGAAGGACCCTTTGGAAGTTCCAGAGGTTCGGTGTGATTAGCCTCCAGACGTCTCAGCGGAAATGGCCCTAATCTCGCCTGGAGGGAGAACCTCCTGGATTTTCTCGAGTTGCGGCAGGTGTTCTTGACTTACGACGGGGACGTCAGGGACCTGCTCTGGTGGCCTCAGGAAAGGCCAGTCCCCATGCGAGTTGCTCTGGGCCTCTCGGATTCCTCTCCCGTCGATGCCGGGGCCTAAGACCTTGTGTGGAGTCGGTGCCGGAACCTGAGGATTCCTCTCCAGTGCTGACATGGATCTTGGGGTACTTTGGAGTATCCCCAGGGGAGTCAGTCCTCGTCTCGAGTGGGGGCATGCACGTGCGCTTTCCTCCCGAGCTGTAGCAGCAGTGTCACGCTTCCCTTCGCGTGGATCAAGTGATCTGTGGTTTTCCCTCAAGGCTTTTCCACGAGGCTTTCCCACAGGGCTGTCCCACGTGCCACCGTGGTGTGAGGCGATCCTCGCCTTGAAATTCGAGGCAGTGCAGGGAAAACACCTTTCCCTGGAATGGACTGAGACATCTGGGGGACTCTGGGAATGGTGGCACGACCCTGGAGTTCCTCTCGCCTTTCCTGTGGAGAGCGCCTCCTCTTGAGATGCGACGGGAAAGCCGGGAATTCTTTCCCTACCACGCAGGGAAAAGATTCCTCCTCTCGAGCTATGAGTCGGAAATGGGGCTCCTCTGGATGTGGGGGGACTTTCGTGCTTCCTCTCGAGGAGATGGGTATGTAGGGGAACTTCTTGAGTTGCAGCAAGGGTGTGAAGGACCCTTTGGAAGTTCCAGAGGTTAGGTGTGATTAGCCTCGTGATGCCTCAGCGGAAATGGGCCTCATCTCGCCAGAAGGGGAGAACCTCCTGGATTTTCTCGAGTTGCAGCAGGTGCTCTCGACTTGCGACGGGGACCTCAGGGACCCGCTCTGGTGGCCTCTGTAAAGGCCAGACCCCATGCGAGTTGCTTGAGGGCTCTCAGGATTCCTCTCACCTCGATGCCGGGGCCTACGATTTTGTGTGGAGTCGGTACTGGAACCTGAGGATTCCTCTCCAGTGCTGACATGGATCTTGGGGAACTTCTGGAGTCGCCCCAGGGGAGTCAGTCCTCCTCTCTAGTGGGGTATGCACGTGCTTTTTCTCCGAGCTGCAGCAGCAGTGTTACGCTTCCCTTCGCGTGGATCAAGGGATCTGTGGCTTTCCCTGGAGGCTTTCCACGAGGCTTTCCCACGAGGCTATCCCACACGGCTGTTCCACCTGCCACGGTGGTGTGAGTCGTTCCTCGGCTTGAAAGTCGAGGCAGCGCAGGGAATACAGGTTTCCCTGGAATGGACTGAGACATCTGGTGGACTATGGGAATGGTGACACGACCGTGGAGTTCGTCTCGCCTTTCCTGTGGAGAGGGCCTCCTCTGGAGATGCGACGGGAAAACGGGAATTCTTTCGCCAACACGCAGAAAAAGGATCCCTCCTCTCGAGCTATGAGGCAGAAACCGGGCTCCTCTGGATGTGAGCGGGATTCTCGTGCTTCCACTCTAGTCGAGACGGGTATGTCGGGGATCTTCTTGAGTTGCAGCAAGCGTGTGAAGGACCCTTTGGAAGTTCCAGATGTTAGGTGTGATTAGCCTCCAGACGCCTCAGCGGAAATGGGCCTAATCTCGCCTGGAGGGGGAAACCTCCTGGATTTTCTCGAGTTGCGGCAGGTTTCTTGACTTACGACGGGACCTCAGGGACCCGCTCT
>NW_017193633.1:0-9713 GCF_001704415.2 Capra hircus
TTTCCGTTCGCATCTCAAGAGGAGGCCTCTCTCAACAGGAAAGGCGAGAGGAACTCCAGGGTCGTGCCACCATTCCCAGAGTCCCCCAGATGTCTCAGTCCATTCCAGGAAACCTGTTTTCCCAGCACTGCGTCGACATTCAAGCTGATGATCGACTCACACCACGGTGGCACGTGGGACAGCCTGTGGGAAAGCGTCGTGGAAAGCCTCGTGGGAAAGCCTCGAGGGAAAGCCACAGATCCCTTGATCCACGCGAATGGAAGCGCGACACTAATGCTTCAGCTCGCGAGAGGCACGTGCGCGTGCCTGCCCCCACTCGAGACGAGGACTGACTCCCCTGGGGAGACTCCAGAAATACACCCAAGATCCATGTCAGCACTGGAGAGGAATCCTAAGGTTCCGGCACTGACTCCACACAAGGTCTTAGGCCCCGGCATCGAAGGGAGAGGAATCCCAGAGGCCCCGAGCAACTCGCATGGGGAATGGCCTTTCCTGAGGCACCAAAGCGGGTCCCTGAGGTCCCCGTCGTAAGTCGAGAGCACCTGCCGCAACTCGAGAAAATCCAAGAGGTTCTCCCCTCCAGGCGAGATGAGGCCCATTTCGCAGAGGCGTCTCGAGGCTAATCACACCTAACCTCTGGAACTTCCAAACGGTTCCTTCACACCCTTGCTGCAAATCAAGAAGTTCCCCGACATACCCGTCTCCACTCGAGACGAAGCACGTGAGTCCCGCCCACATCCAGAGGAGCCCCGTTTTCCACCTCCTAGCTCGAGAGGAGGGATCCTTTCCCTGCGAGCTCGAGAAAGAATTCCCGGAGTTCCTGTCGCAACTCAAGAGGAGGCGCTCTCCACAGGAAAGGCGAGAGGAACTCCGGGTCATGCCAGCATTCCCAGATTCCCCCAGATGTCTCAGTCCATTCCAGGGAAACCTGTTTTCTCTGCACTGTTTTGACTTTCAAGCGGAGGATAGACTCACACCACGGTGGGACGTGGGACAGCCCTGTGCGAAAGCCTAGTGGGAAAGCCTCGAGGGAATGCCACAGATTCCTTGTTCCACGTGAAGGAAAGGGTGACACTGCGGCTACAGCTCGGGAGGAAATCGCACGTGCATGCCCCCACTCGAGACGAGGACTGACTCCACTGGGGAGACTCCAGAAGTACCCCAAGATCCATGTCAGAACTGGAGAGGAAACCTCAGGTCTGGCACCGACTCCACACAAGGTCTTAGGCCCCGATATCGACTGGAGAGGAATCCCGAGAGACCCCCGAGAGGGCCCCGAGCAACTCGCAAGGGGACTGGCCTTTCCTGAGGCCACCAGAGCGGGTCCTTGAGGTCCCCGTCGTAAGTCGAGAGCACCTGCCGCAACTCGAGAAAATCCAGGAGGTTCTCCCCTCCAGGCGAGATGAGGCCCATTTCCGCTGAGGCGTCTCGAGGCTAATCACACCTAAACTCTGGAACTTCCAAAGGGTCCTTCACACCCTTGCTGGAACTCAAGAAGTTCCGCAACATTCCTGACTCCACTCGAGAGGAAGCACGAGAGTCCCGCCCACATCCAGAGGAGCCCCGTTTCTGCCTCCTAGCTCGAGAGGAGGGATCCTTTCCCTGCGTGGTCGGGAAAGAATTCCCGGGGTTCCCGTCGCATCTCAAGAGGAGGCGCTCTCCACAGGAAAGGCGAGAGGAACTCCAGGGTCGTGCAACCATTCCCAGAGTCCCCCAGATGTCTCAGTCCATTCCAGGGAAAACTGTATTCCCTGCACTGCCTCAACTTTCAAGCCGAGGATCGACTCACACCACGGTGGCACGTGGGACAGCCCTGTGCGAAAGCCTCGTGGGAAAACCTCGTAGGAAAGCCTGGAGGGAAAGCCACAGATCCCTTGATCCACGAGAAGGGAAGCGTGACACTGCTGCTAAAACTCGGGAGGAAAGCGCACGTGCATGGCCCCACTCGAGACGAGGACTGACACCCCTGGGGTGACTCCAGAAGTACCCCAAGATCCATGTCAGCACTGGAGAGGAATCCTCAGGTTCCGGCACCGACTCCACACAAGGTCTTAGGCCCCGGCATCGACGGGAGAGGAATCTCGAGAGGCCCCCGAGCAACTTGCATGGGCACTGACCTTTCCTGAGGCCACCAGAGCGGGTCCCTGAGGTCCCCGTAGTAAGTTAAGAGCACCTGCCGCAACTCGAGAAAATCCAGGACGTTCTCCCCTCCAGGCGAGATGAGGCCCTTTTCCTCTGAGGCGTCTCGAGGCTAACCATACCTAACATCTGGAACTTCCAAAGGTTCCTTCACACCCTTGCTGCAACTCAAGAAGTTCTCCAACATACCTGACTCCACTCGAGAAGAAGCACGAGAATCCCGCCCACATCCAGAGGAGCCCCGTTTCCGCCTCACACCTCGAGGTCCGGTATCCTTTCCCTGCATGTTCGGGAAAGAATTCCCGGTGTTCCCGTCGCATCTCATGAGGACTCGCTCTCCACAGGAAAGGCGGAGGAACTCCAGGGTCGTGCCACCATTCCAAGAGTCCCCCAGATATCTCAGTCTGCCGGGGTCCAGCCCCGCTGAATCCAGGGAATTCGACGGATGGACGGCGTTGTCGTGGAAAGTCTTTTTATTTATTAATGTAAGATTAGATTAAGAAATTATAGTGTAGTAAGAAGATTAACTGGAGGAAAAGTGCTGAATAGCTTAGTTTACGTGGAAGACCAATAAAATTCCAGACAAGGAATTTTCACCATCTACGTTGGGCCACCAGCCCCTGCTTGAATATCTAAGGGTGCCTCGCCTTAAGCTCCCTTTCGTGCAGGTCTTAACAGCCAGGCAAGTAAGTAGACCTGACGAGCCTCCGCGCCCCTGGTGGAGATTCAGCCTGAAGTTAAAGTAAAAAGCAGAGAGAAGGAAAGGGAGAGAAGAAGAAAGAGAGAAAAAGACACGGGGGAGCCTGAGTCCCAAGAAACCAGGCCGAGAGACTAGTTCGAGAAACTGGTCCGAGAAACTGGCCCCATCCTTTATTGTTCATAAAGCCTTTTATACTTTGATAAAACCATGGAGTTCAATGGGGTAACACAAAATTATGTAGCGTTCGCACCCCAGACTATTTCTGTACATTATTTTGTATACAAAAGGTCTCTGGTGATTTACATTATCTTCTGGCCAAGAGGCTTGTTAAACACTTTTTGGCTCTCTTCCTTAATGAATGTTAATTTTGTTTCCTCTGAAGTGTTTTTCTTTAATCTGCATTTCCTTAAAGCATTAAAGTTACATCTCTATAGAACAAAGGTGCAGTGGGTTATAACAAAGAAGGTACTTAACTCAAAGATCTAATGTTGCTAATACCAGGTCTACTACTTGTTTTTTTAATATACCAACTCTATCTAAAAATAAAGGATATGAAAATTTAGCAGCAAGCATTGACCCCAAAAATGAAACTTTTAATCAGTCCTATTATAAAGATTTTGACTCCTCGGATGCCCCTACATTCCTAGGATGCTTTAAGCTTCCTGTGCCTCCTGGGGAAAGGAGGCCTCAAACAATCACATGCCCAGCTGTACGAGTCCTGCAGGCAGGCTAGAAAGCATTCAGAGGGGTTTTTGGATTGAAACACTCTTTCAAATGCAGAAGACTAAAGCCCTGAATTGACTTTTTCCAGAAAATGTCAGAAGAGTGGAAAAGCAGAGCAAAAAAGCCGGCAGATTTTTGTTGGGGTACGTGCATAGGAACTTCCAGAGGGGTCCCTGAAGTCTGAACACACCATGCCTATGTCAGCTTTCTTCCTCATGACGTTATCACGGGCGGGAGTCCTCATACTGGCTCCCAGCATCAGTCCAATTCAGAGGAACCTGTTTTCCCTGCACTGCCTCGTCTTTCACGCTGAGGATCAACTCACACCACGGTGGCACGAGGGAAAGCCCTGTGAGAAAGCCTCGTGGGAAAGCCTCCAGGGAAAGCCACAGATCCCTTGATCCACACGACGGGAAGGGTGACCCTGCTGCTACAGCTCGGGAGGAAAGCACACCGTGCGTGCCCTCACTTGAGAGGAGGATTGACTCTCCAGGTGAGACTCCCAGAAGAACCCCAATATCCATGTCAGCACTGGCAGAGGAAACCTCAGGTTCCGGCCCCGAATCCACACAAGTTGTTCGGCCCGGGCATCAACAGGAGAGTTATCAAGAGAAGCCCCCCAGCATCTGGCATGGGGACTGGACTTTGATGAAGTCACCAGAGCGGGTCTCTGAGGTCCCCGTCGTAAGTCGGGAGCACCTGCCGCAACTCGAGAAAATCCAGGAGGTTCTCCCCTCCAAGCGAGATGAGGCCCATTTCCAATGAGGTGTCTCGAGGCTAATTACATCTTAATCTCTGGAACTTCCAAAGGGTCCTTCACACCCTTGCTGCAACTCAAGAAGTTCCCCGACATTCCCATCTCCACTCGAGAGGAAACACGAGGGTCCTGCCCACATCCAGAGTAGCCCCGTTTCATCCTCCTAGCTAGAGATGAGGGATCCTTTCCCTGCTTGGTCGGGAAAGAACTTCCGGCATTCCCGTCGCATCTCAGGTGGAGGCGCTCTCCACAGGAAGGGAGAGAGGAACTCCATGGTCATGCCACCATTCCAAGCGTCCCCAGATGTCTCAGTCCATTCCAGAGGATCTTGTTTTTACAGAGTGCTTAAACTTTCATGCGAGGATCGCCTCACACCACGGTGGCACGGGGGACAGCCCTGTGGGAAAGCCTCGTGGGAAATCCTCTAGGAAAAGCCTAGAGGAAAAGCCACAGATCCATTGATCCACGCGACGGGAAGCATGACACTGCTGCTACAGCTCGGGAGGAAAGAGCATGCACATGCCCCCACTCGAGACGAGGACTGATTTCCCCTTGGGAGACTTCAGAAGTATCCCCAAAACATGTCAGCACTGGAGAGGAATACTCAGGTTCTGGCCCCCAGTCCACCGAAGGTCTTGGGCCCCGGCATCTACCGGTGAGGAATCCCGAGGAGGCCCTCTAGCAACTCGCATGGGGACTGGTCTTCCTAAGGCCAACAGAACGGGTCCCTGAGGTCCCCGTCGTAAGTCGAGAGCACCTGCCACAACTCGAGAAAATGAAGGAGATTCTCCCCTTCAGGCGAGATGAGGCCCATTTCCACTGAGACGTCTCCGAGGCTAATCACACCTAACCTCTGGAATTTCCAAAGGGTCCTTCACACCCTTGTTGCAACTCAAGAAGATCCAGAAGAGACCCGTCGCCACTACATAGGAATCACCAGGGTACCACCCACATCCAGAGGAGCCCCAATTCCCCCTCCTAGCTCAATGTGAGGGATGCTTTCCCTGATTGGCCGGGAAAGAATTCCTGTCGTACCTGTCGCATCTCAAGAGGAGGCACGCTCCACAAGAAAGGTGAGAGGAACTCCAGGGTCGTTCCACCATTCCAAGAGTCCCCAGATGACTCAGTCCTTTCCAGAGGAACTTGTTTACCCTGCACTGCCTCGACGTTCACGCGGAGGACCGACTCACACGATGGTGGCACGTGGGACAGCCCTGTGGGAAAGCCTCGTGGGAAAGCCGTGGGAAAGCCTCGAGGGAAAACAAGAAACCCTTTGATCAACCCAACGGGAAAATTGACTCTGCTCCTAATGCTCGGGAGAAAAGCGCACGTGCATGCCCCCATTGGAGACGAAGATGACTCCCCTGTGGAGACTCCAGTAGTACCCCAAGATCCATTTCAGCACTGGAGAGGAAACCTCAGGTTCGGCACCGATTCCAAAAAAGGTCTTAGGCCCCGTCATCGACCGGAGAGGAATCCCGAGAGGCCCCTTAGCAACTCGCAAGTCGACTGGCATTACCTGAGCGGACCAGAGCGGGTTACATAAGTCCCGGTCGTAACTGGAGAGCACCTGCTGAAACTCGAGAAAACCCAGGAGGTTCTCCCCTGCAGTCGAGATGAGGCCCATTTCCGCTGAGACGTCTCGAGTCTAATCACACCTAACCTCTGGAACTTCCAAAGGGTCCTTCACACCCTTGCTGCAACTCAAGAAGATCCCCTACATACCTCTCTCCACTCGAGAGGAAGAACGAGAGTCCCGCCCACATACAGAGGAGCCCCGTTTCCGCCTCCTAGCTCGAGAGGAGGGATCCTTTCCCTGCATGGTCAGGAAAGAACTCCCGGCGTTCCTGTCTCATCTCAAGAGGAGGCGCTCTCCACAGGAAAGGCGAGAGGAACTCCAGGGTCGTGCCACCATTCCCAGAGTCCCCCAGATGTCTCAGTCCATTCCAGGGAAACCTGTTTTCCCTGCACTGCCTCGACTTTCAAGCGAGGATCGACTCACACCACGGTGGCACGTGGGACAGCCCTGTGGGAAAGCCCGTGGGAAAGCCTCCTGGAAAGCCTCGAGGGAAAGCCACAGATCCCTTGATCCAAGGAAGGAAGCGTGACAGTTCTGCTACAGCTCGGGAGGAAAGCGAACGTGCATGCCCCCACTCGAGACGAGGACTGACTCCCCTGGGAGACTCCAGAAGTACCCAAGATGCATGTCAGCACTGGAGAGGAATCCTCAGGTTCCGGCACCGACTCCACACAAGGTCTTAGGCCCCGGCGTCGAAGGGAGAGGAATCCGAGAGGCCCCCGAGCAACTCGCATGGGGACTGGCCTTTCCTGAGGCCACCAGAGCGGGTCCCTGAGGTCCCCGTCGTAAGTCAAGAGCACCTGCCGAAACTCGAGAAAATCCAGGAGGTTCTCCCCTCCAGGCGAGATGAGGCCCATTTCCGCTCAGGCGTCTCGAGGCTAATCACACCTAACCCTGGAACTTCCAAAGGGTCCTTCACACCCTTGCTACAACTCAAGAAGTTCCCCAACATACCTGACTCCACTCGAGAGGAAGCACGAGAGTCCCGCCACATCCAGAGGAGCCCCGTTTCCGCCTCGTACCTCGCGGTCAGGTATCCTTTCCCTGTATGTTCGGAAAGAATTCCCGGTGTTCCCGTCGCATCTCAAGAGGAGGCGCTCTCCACAGGAAAGGCGAGAGAAACTCCAGTGTCGTGCCATCATTCAAGAGTCCCCCAGATATCTCAGTGTGCCGGGGTCCAGCCCCGCTGGATCCAGGAATTCGATGGATGGACGGCGTTGACGTGGAAAGTCTTGTGTATTTATTAATGTAAGATGAGATTAAGAAATTATAGGGTAGTAAGAAGATTAACTGGAGGAAAAAGGCTGAATAGCTAGGTTTACGCGGAAGGCCAATAAAATTCCCGACAAGGAATTTTCTGGGGGACTCTGGGAATGGTGGCACGACCCTCGAGTTCTCTTGCCTTTCCTGTGGAGAGCGCCTCCTCTTGAGATGCGCGGGAACGCCGGGAATTCTTTCCCGACCACGCAGGGAAAGGATCCCTCCTCTCGAGCTAGGAGGCGGAAACGGGGCTCCTCTGGATGTGGGGGACTCTCGTGCTTCCTCTCGAGTGGAGACGGGTATGTCGGGGAACTTCTTGAGTTGCAGCAAGGGTGTGAAGGACCCTTTGGAAGTTCCAGAGGTTAGGTGTGATTAGCCTCGAGACGCCTCAGCGGAAATGGGCCTCATCTCGCCTGGAGGGGAGAACCTCCTGGATTTTCTCGAGTTGCGGCAGGTGCTCTCGACTTACGACGGGGACCTCAGGGACCCGCTCTGGTGGCCTCAGGAAAGGCCAGTCCCCATGCGAGTTGCTCGGGGGCCTCTCGGGATTCCTCTCCCGATGCCGGGCCTAAGACCTTGTGTGGAGTCGGTGCCGGAACCTGAGGATTCCTCTCCAGTGCTGACATGGATCTTGGGGTACTTCTGGAGTCTCCCCAGGGAGTCAGTCCTCGTCTCGAGTGGGGGCATGCACGTGCGCTTTCCTCCCGAGCTGTAGCAGCAGTGTCATCCCTTCGCGTGGATCAAGGGATCTGTGGCTTTCCCTCGAGGCTTTCCCACTTTCCCACGAGGCTTTCCCACAGGGCTGTCCCACGTGCCACCGTGGTGTGAGTCGATCCTCGGCTTGAAAGTCGAGGCAGTGCAGGGAAAACAGGTTTCCCTGGAATGGACTGAGACATCTGGGGGACTCTGGGAATGGTGGCACGACCCTGGAGTTCCTCTCGCCTTTCCTGTGGAGAGCGCCTCCTCTTGAGATGCGACGGGAACGCCGGGAATTCTTTCCCGACCACGCAGGGAAAGGATCCTTCTCAAGCTATGAGGCGGAAAACGGGGCTCCTCTGGGATGTGGGCGGGACTCTCGTGCTTCCTCTCGAGTGGAGACGGGTATGTCGGGGAACTTCTTGAGTTGCAGCAAGGGTGTGAAGACCCTTTGGAAGTTCCAGAGGTTAGTGTGATTAGCCTCGAGACGCCTCAGCGGAAATGGGCCTCATCTCGCCTGGAGGGGGAACCTCCTGGATTTTCTGGAGTTGCGGCAGGTGCTCTCGACTTACGACTGGGACCTCAGGGACCCGCTCTGGTGGCCTCAGGAAAGGCCAGTCCCCATGTGAGTTGCTCGGGGGCCTCTCGGGATTCCCTTCCGTCGATACCGGGGGCCTAAGACATTGTGTGGAGTCGGGTGCCGGAACCTGAGGATTCCTCTCTAGTGCTGAATGGATCTCTTCGGGTACTTCTGGAGTCTCCCCAGAGGAGTCAGTCCTCGTCTCGAGTGGGGGCATGCACGTTCGATTTCTCCCGAGCTGTAGCAGCAGTGTCACGCTTCCCTTCGCATGGATCAAGGGATCTGTGGCTTTCCCACGAGGCTTTCCCACAGGGCTGTCCCACGTGCCACCGTGGTGTGAGTCGATCCTCGGCTTGAAAGTCGAGGCACTGCAGGGAAAACAGGTTTCCCTGGAATGGACTGAGACATCTGGGGGACTCTGGGAATGGTGGCACGACCCTGGAGTTCCTCTCGCCTTTCCTTTGGAGAGAGCCTCCTCTTGAGATGCGACGGGAACGCGGGAATTCTTTCCCGACCACGCAGGGAAAGGATCCCTCCTCTTGAGCTAGGAGGCGGTAACGGTTCTCCTCTGAATGTGGGCGGACTCTCGTGCTTCCTCTCGAGTGGAGACGGGTAAGTCGGGGAACTTCTTGAGTTGCAGCAAGGGTGTGAAGGACCCTTTGGAAGTTCCAGAGGTTAGGTGTGATTAGCCTCGAGATGCCTCAGCGGAAATGGGCCTCACCTCGCCTGGAGGGGAGAACCTCCTGGATTTTCTCGAGTTGCGGCAGGTGCTCTCGACTTAAGACTGGGTCCTCAGGGACCCGCTCTGGTGGCCTCAGGAAAGGCCAGTCCCCATGCGAGTAGCTCGGGGCCTCTCGGGATTCCTCTCCCGTCGATGCCGGGGCCTAAGACCTTGTGTGGAGTGGTGCCCAGAACCTGAGGATTCCTCTCCAGTGCTGACATGGATCTTGGGGTAATTCTGGAGTCTCCCCAGGGGACCAGTCCTCGTCTCGAGTGGGGCATGCACGTGCGCTTTCCTCCCGAGCTGTAGCAGCAGTGTCACTCTTCCCTTAGCGTTGATCAAGGGATCTGTGGCTTTCCCTCGAGGCTTCTCCCACGAGGCTTTCCACAGGGCTGTCCACGTGCCACCGTGGTGTGAGTGGATCCTCGGCTTGAAAGTCGAGGCAGTGCAGGGAAAACAGGTTTCCCTGGAATGGACTGAGACATCTGGGGGACTCTGGGAATGGTGGCACGACCCTGGAGTTCCTCTAGCCTTTCCTGTGGAGAGCGCCTCCTCTTG
>NW_017193634.1:0-9713 GCF_001704415.2 Capra hircus
CTCGAGTTGTGGCAGGTTCTCTCCGACTTATGACGGGGACCTCAAGGACTCGCTCTGGTGGCCTCAGGAAGCCAGTCTCCATGCGAGTGGCTCGGGGGCTCTCGGGATTTCACTCCTATCGATGCCGGGGCCTAAGGCCTTGTGTGGAGTCGGTGCAGGAACCTGGGGATTCCTCTCCTTGCTGACATGGATCTTGGGTACTTCTGGAGTCTCCCAGGGGAGTCAGTCCTCGTCTCGAGTGGGGCATGCACATGCGCTTACCTCCGAGCTGTAGCTGCAGTATCTCGCTTCCCTTCTTGTGGAGTAAGGGATCAGGGGCTTTCCCTCTAGTCTTTCCACACGAGGCTTTCCCACGAGGCTTTCCCAAAGGGCTGTCCCACATGCCACCGTTGTGTGAGTGGATCCTCGCTTGAGAGCCAAGTTAATGCAGGGAAAGCAGGTTTCCGTGAAATGGACTGAGACATGTGGGGGACTCTGGAATGGTGGCACCACCCTGGAGTTCCTCTCTCCTTTCCTGTGGAGAGCGACTCCTCTTGAGACGCTATGGGAACACTGGGAATTCTTTCCCGACAACGCAGGGAAAGGATCCCTCCTCTCGAGCTAGGAGACGGAAACGGGGCTCCTCTGGATGTGGGCAGGCCTCTCGTGCTTCCTCTCGAGTGAGACAGGTATGTCAGGGAACTTCTTGAGTTGCAGCAAGGACGTGAAGGACTTTTGGAAGTTTCAGAGGTTAGGTGTGATTAGCCTCGAGACGTCTCAGCGGAAATGGGCCTCATCTCGCCTGGAGGGGAGAACCTTCTGGATTTTCTCGAGTTGGGGCAGGTGCTCTCGACTTACGACGGGGACCTCAGGGACCCGCTCTGGTGGCCTCAGGAAAGGCCAGTCCCCATGCGTGTTGCTCGGGCATCTCAGGATTCCTCTCCCGTCGATGCCGGGCCTAAGACCTTGTGTGAAGTCAGTGCCGGAACCTGAGGATTCCTCTCCAGTGCTGACATGGATCTTGGGTACTAATGGAGTCTCCCTAGTGGAGGCAGTCCTCGTCTCGAGTGGGGGCATGCACGTGCGATTTCCTCCCGAGCTGAAGCAGCAGTGTCACGCTTCCCTTCGCGTGGATCAAGGGATCTGTGGCTTTCCCTCGAGGCTTTCCCACGAGGCTTTCCCATGAGGCGAGGCTTTCCCCACGAGGCTTTCCCACAGGCCCGTCCCACGTGCCACCGTGGTGTGAGTCGATCCTCGGCTTGAAAGTCGAGCAGTGCTGGAAAAATAGGTTTCCCTGGAATGGACTGAGACATCTGGGGACTCTGGGATTGGTGGCACGACCCTGGAGTTCCTCTCGCCTTTCCTGTGGAGAGCGCCTCCTGTTGAGATGCGACGGAAATGCCGGGAATTCTTTCCCGACCACGCAGGGAAAGGATCCCTCCTCTCGAGCTAGGAGGCGGAAACGGGCTCCTCTGGATGTGGGCGGGACTCTCGTGCTTACACTCGAGTGGAGACGGTTATGTCGGGGAACTTCTTGAGTTGCAGCAAGGGTGTGAAAGACCCTTTGTAAGTTCCAGAGGTAGGTGTGATTAGCCTCAAGACGCCTCAGCGAAATGGGCCTCATCTCGCCTGGATGGGAGAACCTCCTGGATTTTCTCGAGTTGCGGCAGGTGCTCTCGACTTACGACGGGGACCTCAGGGACCCGCTCTGGTGGCCTCAGGAAAGGCCAGTCCCCATGCGAGATGCTCGGGGACCTCTCGGGATTCCTCTCCCGTCGATGCAGGGCCTAAGATATTTGTGTGGAGTGGGTGCCGGAACCTGAGGATTCCTCTCCAGTGCTTACGTGGATCTTGGGGTACTTCTGGAGTCTCCCCAGGGAGTCAGTCCTCGTCTCGAGTGGGGGCATGCACGTGCGCTTTCCTCCCGTAGGAGCAGTGTCACGCTTCCTTCTGGTGTATGAATGGATCTGTGGCTTTCCGGCTTTCCCACGAGGCTTTCCCACGAGGCTTCCCCACAGGGCTGCCCACGTGTGTGTGTGAGTCGATCCTTCGTTGAAAGTCGACGCAGTGCAGGGAAAACAGGTTTCCCTGTAAATGGACTGAGACATCTGGGGGACTCTGGAATGGTGGCACGACCCTGGAGTTCCTCTCTCCTTTCCTGTGGAGAGCGCCTGCTCTTGAGATGCGACGGGAACGCCGGGAATTCTTTCCCGACCACGCAGGGAAAGGATCGCCCCTCTCGAGCTAGGAGCGGAAACGGGGCTCCTCTGGATGTAGGCGGGACTCACGTGCTTCGTCTCGAGTGGAGACGGGTATGTCGGGGAACTTCTTGAGTTGCAGCAAGGGTGTGAAGGACCCGTTGGAAGTTCCAGAGGTTAGGTGAGAATAGCCTCGAGACGCCTATGCGGAAATGGGCCTCATCTCGCCTGGAGGGGAGAATCTCTTGGATTTTCTCGAGTTTGGGCAGGTGCTCTCGACTTACGACGGGGACCTCAGGGACCCGCTCTGGTGGCCTCAGGAAAGGCCATTCCCTTGCGAGTTGCTCGGGGGCCTCTCGGGATTCCTCTCCCGTCGATGCCCGGGCCTAAGACCTTGTGTGGAGTCAGTGCCGGAACCTGAGGATTCCTCTCCAGTGCTGACATGGATCTTGGGGTACTTCTGGAGTCTCCCCAGGGGAGTCAGTCCTTGTCTCGAGTGGGGCACGCACGTGCGCTTTCCTCCCGAGCTGTAGCAGCAGTGACACCTTCCCTTCGCGTGGATCAAGGGATCTGTGCTTTCCCTCGAGGCTTTCCCAAGAGGCTTTCCCAGGCTTTCCCACAGGGTTGTCCCACGTGCCACTGTGGTGTGAGTCGATCCTCAGCTTGAAAGTCGAGGCAGTCAGGGAAAACAGGTTTCCCTGGAATGGACGGAGACATTTGGTTGACTCTGGAATGGTGGCACGACCCTGGCGTTCCTCTCGCCTTTCCTGTGGAGAGCGCCTCCTCTTGAGATGCGACGGAACGCCGGGAATTCTTTCCCGAGCACGCAGGGAAAGGATCCCTCCTCTCGAGCTAGGAGGCGGAAACGGGGCTCCTCTGGATGTGGCCGGGACTCTCGTGCTTCCTCTGAGTGGAGACGGGTATGTCGGGGAACTTCTTGAGTTGCAGCAAGGGTGTGAAGGACCCTTTGGAAGTTCCAGATGTTAGAACTGATTAGCCTCGAGACGCCTCAGCGGAAATGGGCCTCATCTCGCCTGGAGGGGAGACCTCCTGTATTTTCTCGAGTTGCGGCAGGTGCTCTCGACTTATGACGGGGACCTCAGGGACCCGCTCTAGTGGCCTCAGGAAAGGCCAGTCCCCATGCGAGTTGCTCGGGGGCCTCTCGGGATTCCTCTCCCGTCGATGCCGGGGCCTAAGATCTTGTGTGGAGTCGGTGCCGGAACCTGAGGATTCCTCTCCATTGCTGACATGGATTGGGTTACTTCTGGAGTCTCCCCAGGGCAGTCAGTCCTCGTCTCGAGTGGGGGCATGCACGTGCTCTTTTCTCCCGAGCTGTAGCAGCAGTGTCCCGCTTCCCTTCGCGTGGATAAAGGGATCTGAGGATTTCCCTCGAGGCTTTCCCACAGGCTGTCCAACGTGCCACCGTGGTGTGAGTCGATCCTCGGCTTGAAAGTCGAGGCAGTGCAGGGAAAACAGGTTTCCCTGGAATGGACTGAGACATCTGGGGACTCTGGGAATGGTGGCACGACCCTGGCGTTCCTCTCGCCTTTCCTGTGGAGAGCGCCTCCTCTTGAGATGCGACGGGAAACGCCGGGAATTCTTTCCCGAGCACGCAGGGAAAGGATCCCTCCTCTCGAGCTAGGAGGTGGAAACGGGGCTTCTCTGGATGTGGTCGGGACTCTCGTGCTTCCTCTCGAGTGGAGACGGGTATGTCGGTGAAACTTCTAGAGTTGCAGCAAGGGTGTTGAAGGACCTTTGGAAGTTCCAGAGTTTAGCTGTTGAATAGCCTCTGGTCGCCTCCAGTGGAAATGGGCCACATCTCGCCTGGAGGGGAGAACCTCCTGGATTTTCTCGAGTTGCGGCAGGTGCTCTCGACTTACGACGGGGACCTCAGGGACCGCGGTCTGATTGGCCTCAGGAAAGGCCAGTCCCCCATGCGAGTTGCTCGGGGGACTCTCGGGATTCCACTCCCGTATATGCCGGGGCCTAAGTCCTTTGT
Organism: Capra hircus; assembly: GCF_001704415.2. Taxonomy (NCBI): domain Eukaryota; kingdom Metazoa; phylum Chordata; class Mammalia; order Artiodactyla; family Bovidae; genus Capra; species Capra hircus. The sequence goes on from NW_017193634.1 coordinate 4,177, forward strand.
GGAGTCGGTGCCGGAACCTGAGGATACCTCTCCAGGCCACTGACATGGAATCTTGGGGTACTTCTGGGAGTCTCCCCAGGGGGGTCAGTGCTCGTCTCGAGGGGAGGCATGCACCTGCGCTTTCCTCCCGAGCTGTAGCAGCAGTGTCACGCTTCCCTTCGCGTGATCAAGGCATCTGTGCCTTTCCCTCGAGGCTTTCCCACGAGGCTTTCCCACAGGGCTGTCCCACGTACCATCTTGGTGGCGAGTCGATCCTCGGCTTGAAATTCGAGGCAGTGCAGGGAAAACAGTTTTCCTGGAATGGACTGAAATATCTGGGGGACTCTGGGAATGGTGGCACGACCCTGGAGTTCCTCTAGCCTTTCCTGTGGAGAGCGGCTTCCTCTTGAGATGCGACGGGAACGCCGGAATTTCTTTCCCCGACCACGAGGGAAATGATACCTCCTCTCGAGCTAGGAGGCGGAAAAGGGGCTCCTCTGGATGTGGGCGGGACTCTCGTGCTTCCTCTCGAGTGGAGACGGGTATGTCGGGGAACTTCTTGAGTTGCAGCAAGGGTGTGAAGGACCCTTTGGAAGTTCCAGAGGTCAGGTGTTATAAGCCTCGAGTCGCCTCTGCGGAAATGGGCCTCATCTCGCCTGAAGGGGAGAACCTCCTGGATTTTCTCGAGTTGCGGCAGGTTGCTCTCGACTTACGACAGGGACCTCAGAGACCCGCTCTGGTGGCCTCAGTAAAGACCAGTCCCCATTCGAGTTACTCAGGGCCTCCTCGGGGTTCCTCTCCCGTCGATGCCAGGGCCTAAGACCTTGTGTGGAGTCGGTGCCGGAACCTGAGGATTCCTTTGGCAGTGCTGACAAGGATCTTGGGGTACTTCTCCAGTCTCCCCACGGGAGTCAGTCCTCCATCTCGAGTGGGGGCATGCACGATGCGCTTTCCTCCCGAGCTGTAGCAGCAGTGTCACGCTTCCCTTCGCCTGGATCAAGGTTATCTGCGGGCTTTCCCTCGAGGCTTTGCCACGAGTCTTTTCCTCGAGGCTTTCCCACGAGACTTTCCCAAAGGGCTGTCCCACGTGCCACTGTGTTGTGTGTCGATCCTAGGCTAGAAAGTCGAGGCAGTGCAGGAGAAACAGGTTTCCATGGAATGGACTGAGACATCTGGGGGCCTCTGGGAATGGGTGCACGAATCTGGAGTTCCTCTCGCCTTTCCTGTGGAGAGCGCCTCCTCTTGAGATGAGACGGGAACTCCGGGAATACTTGACCGACCACTCAGTGAAAGGATCCCTCCTCTCGAGCTAGGAGGCAGTAACGGGGGCTCCTCTGGATGTGGGCGGGACTCTCGGGCTTCCTCTCGAGTGGAGACGGGTATGTGGGGGAGCTTCTTGAGTTGCCAGCAAAGGGCATGAAGGACCCTTTGTAAGTTCCATAGGTTAGGTGTGATTAGCCTCGTGACGCCTTCAGCGGTAATGGGCCTCATCTCGCCTGGAGGGTAGAACCTCCTGGATTTCTCGAGTTGCGGCAGGTGCCCTCGACTTACGACGGGGACCTCAGGGACCCGCTCTGGTGCCCTCAGGAAAGGCCAGGCCCCATGCGAGTTGCTCGAGGCGGCCTCTCGGATTCCTCTCCCGTCTATGCCGGGGCCTAAGATCTTGTGTGGAGTCGGTGCCAGAACCTGAGGATTCCTCTCCGGTGCTGACATGGATCTTGGCGGTACTTCTGAGGTCTCCCCGGGGGAGTCAGTCCTCGTCTCGAGGGGAGGCTTGCACGTGGGCTTTCCTCCCGAGCTGTAGCAGCAATGTCACGCTTTCCTTCACGTGGATCAAGGGATCTGTGGCTTTCCCTCGAGGCTTTCACACGAGGCTTTCCCAAGAAGCTTTCCCACAGGGCTGTCCCACGTGCCACCGTGGTGTGAGTCGATCCTCGGCTTGAAAGTCGAGGCAGTGCAGGGAAACAGGTTTCCCTGGAATGGACTGAGACATCTGGGGGACTCTGCGAATGGTGGCACGACACTGGAGTTTCCTCTCGCCTTTCCTGTGGAGAGCGCCTCCTCTTGAATTGCGACGGGAACTCGGTGAATTCTTTCCAGACAACGCACGGAAAGGATCCCACCTCTGAAGCTAAGAGGCAGAAATGGGGCTCCTCTGGATATGGGTGGGACTCTCGTGCTTCCTCTCGAGTGCAGACGGGTATGTCGGAGAATTTCTTGAGTTGGCAGCAAGGGTGTGAAGGACCCTTTGGAAGTTCCAGAGGTTAGGTGTGATTAGCCTCAAGACGCCTCAGCGGAAATGGGCCTCATCTTGCCTGGAGGGGAGAACCTCCTGGATTTTCTCGAGTTGGGGCAGGTGCTCTCGACTTATGACGGGGACCTCAGGGACCCGCTCTGATGGACTCAGTAAAGGCCAGTCCACATGCGCGTTGCTCAGGGGCCTCTCGGGATTCCTCTCCCGTCGATGCCGGGGCCTACGACCTTGTGTGAATTCGGTGCCGGAACTTGAGGATTCCTCTCCAGTGCTGACATGGATCTTGGGGTAATTCTGGAGTCTCCCCAGGGGAGTCAGTCGTAGTCTCGAGTGGGGGCATGCACGTGGCGATTTCCTCCAGAGCTGTAGCAGTAGTGTCACGCTTCCATTCGCGGTGGATCAAGGGATCTGTGGCTTTCCCTAGAGACTTTCCCACGAGGCTTTCCCACGGGGCTTTCCCACGAGGCTTTCCCACAGGGCTGTCCCACGTGCCACCGTGGTGTGAGTCGATCCTCGGCTAGAAAGTCAAGGCAGTGCAGGGAAAACAGGTTTTCCCTGGAATGGACTGAGACATCTGGGGGACGCTGCGAATGGTGGCACGACCCTTGAGTTCCTCTCGCCTTTCCTGTGGAGAGCGCCTCATCTTGAGAATGGGACGGGAACGCCGGGAATTCATTCCCAACCACACAGGGAAAGGATCCTCCTCTCGAGCAACGAGCCGGAAACGGAGCTCCTCTGGATGTGGGCCGGACCCTCGTGCTTCCTCTTGAGTGGAGACGGGTATGTCGGGGAACTTCTTTAGTTTGCAGCATGACTGTGAAAGACTCTTTAGAAGTTCCAGAGTTCACGTGTGATTAGCCTGGAGACACATCAGTGGAAACGGGCCTCATCTCACCTGCATGTGAGAACCTCCTGGATTTTACCGAGTTGCGGGCAGGTGCTCTCGACTTACGACGGGGACCTCATGGACCCGCTCTGGTTACCTCAGGAAAGGCCAGTCCCCATGTGAGTTGCTAGAGGTCCTGTCGCTATTCCTCTCCCGTCGATGCCAGGGCCTAAGACCTTGTGTGGAGTCGGGGCCGGAACCTGAGGATTCCTCTCCAGGGCTGACATGCATCTTGGGGTATTTCTGGAGTCTCCCAGGGGAGTCAGTTCTCGTCTCGAGTAGGGGCATGCACGTGCGCTTTCCTCCCGTGCTGGTAGCAGCAGTGTCATGCTTCCTGTCGCGTGGATTAAGGGATCTGTGGCTTTCCCTGGAGGCTTTCCCACGAGGCTTTCCCACAGGGTTGTCACACGTGCCACCAGGTGTGAGTCGATCCTCAGCGTGAAAGTCGAAGCAGTGCAGGGAAAACAGGATCCTCTGGAATGGACTGAGACATCTGGGGGACTCTTGGAATGGTGGCACGACCCATGAGTTCCTCTCGCCTTTCCTGTGGCAGCTGCGCCTCCTCTTGAGATGCGTCGAAACGTCGGGAATTCTTTCCCGAGGAAGCAGGGAAGGATCCTCATCTCGAGCTTGGAGGAGGAAACGGAGCTCCTCTGGCGGTTGCCGGACCCTCGTTCTTCCTCTGGAGTGGAGACGGGTATGTCGGGGAACTTCTTGAGTTTTAGCAAGGGTGTTTAGGACACTTTGGAAGTTCCAGAGTTTAGTTGTGATTACTCTCGAGACGCCGCAGAGAAAATGGGCCTCATCTCGACTGGAGCAGAGAACCTCCTGGATTTTCTCGAGTTGGCGGGCAGGTACTCTCGACATACCGACCGTGACCTCAGGGACAGTGTAGCAGATGTGTCACGCTTCCCGTCCCGGGGATCAAGGGATCTGTGGCTTTCCCTCGAGGCTTTCTCACAGGGCTGTCCACATGCCACCATGGTGTGAGTGGATCCTCGCGTGAAAGTTGAGGCAGTGCTGGGAAAACGGGTTCCTCTAAAATGGACTGAGACATCTGGGGGACTCTGAAATGGTGGCACGACCCTGGAGTTCCTCTTGCCTTTCCTATTGAGAACCCTTGCCTTGGAGATGCCATGGGAACGCCGAAAAATCTTTCCTGACTAAGCAGGATAGGATCCCTTCATCTCGGAAACGGGGTTCCTCTGAATGTGGGCGGGACCCTCGTGCTTCCTCTCGTGTGGAGACGGGTATTCGGGGAACTTCTTGAGTTGCAGCAAGGACCCTTTTTAATTTCCAGAGGTTAGGTGTGATGAGCCTCCAGACACCTCAGAGGAAATGGCCTCATCCCGCCTGAGGGGAGAACCTCCTGGATTTTACCCAGTTGCGGCAGGTGCTCTCGAGTTACGACGGGTCCTCAGGGACCCGCCTCTGGTGGCCTCAGGAAAGGCCAGTCCCCATGCGAGTTACCAGGGGGCCTTTAGGGATTCCTCTCCCATCGATGCCGGTGCCTAAGACCTTGTGTGGAGTCGGGCCAGACCCTGAGGATGCCTCTCCAGTGCTGACATGAATCTTTCCGTACTTCTGGAGTCTCACCAGGGGAGTCAGTCCCTCATCTCGTGTGGGGCATGCACCTGCCATTTCCTCACGACTGCAGCAGCAGTGTCACGCTTGCCGACGTGTGGATCAAGGGATCTGTCGCTTTCCATTGAGGCTTTCCACGAGGCTTTCCAACAGGGCTGTCCCACGTGCCACGGTGGTGTGAGTCGATCCTCGGCGTGAACGTCGAGGCAGTGCAGGGAAAACAGTTTCTTCTGGAATGGACTTAGACATCTGGGGGACTCTTGGAATGCTGGCAAGGCCCTGGAGTTCCTCTCGTCTTTCCTGTGGAGAGCGCCTCCTCTTGAGATGCGACGGGAAGGCGGGAATTCTTTCCGACGACAAAGGGAAAGGATCCCTCTTCTCGAGCTACGAGGCGGAAACGGGCTCCGCTGGATATGGGCGGGAACCCGTCCTTCCTCTCGAGTGGATATGGGTATGTCGAGAACTTCTTGACTTGCAGCAAGGGTGTGAAGGACCCCTTTGGAAGTTCCAGAGGTTAGGTGTGATTAGCCTCGAGACGCCTCAGCGGAAATGGGCCTCATCTCGCCTGGAGGGAGAACCTCCTGGATTTTCTCGAGTTGTGGCAGGTGCTCTCGAGTTACGACGGAGACCTCAGGGACCCGCTCTGGTGACCTCAGGAAAGGCCAGTCCCCATGCGAGGTGCTAGGGGGCCTCTCAGGATTCCTCTCCGGTCGATGCCGGGGCCTAAGACCTTGTGTGGAGTCGGGACCGGAACCTGAGGATTCCTCTCCAGTGCTGACATGGATCTTGGCGTACTTCTGGAGTCTCCCAAGCTTTGCGTCAGTCCTCGGCTCG